>NC_143533.1:7399115-7571615 GCF_031878675.1 Megascapheus bottae
TTATTATAGCACTCATAAAATTAACAGCCTTAGGCTGCTAGACATTTAAATAATTGATAAGTTTTCAATTAAAAAGGCAACATTTTCAAGTCTAATACAAAAATCTGTTTAAATTACTGATAAAAACTTAATACTTGTGTTGGCCCAAAGCCAACAGAAAAATGCTTACATTCATGGAGAGAAGTAATTCTGTAAGCTTCAACTTAAATGTTGCATGTTTAAATTTCTATTCAGCCTTATCTAGGAGGTTTAGTTCTTAACTAAATCAATTGAAAAGAATTATCAAAAGTAAAACTACTTGTACATTGGCCTGTCCATATAAAGCTTTTTAACCACTTACAGTGTGACTTTCAAATGTATGTAGTTCCTCGTGAAAATCTAAACTGTTTTATAGTTTTTATAATAAAAATGTAGCCTTCTATCAGTATCTTCCCTCAGTTATTATATCATATCTTGGAATTAAAACTTTTTCAGTCAAATAAACCTAAACAAAATAAATACCAATGCAAATAAGGCACCAATCATGAGGTCAACCAAAAATCCATTGTAAAATTAGATCCACTGGTTCTCTACAACAAAACTGGGCCCCAAAAGGATTTCCAGCTATAAAAGCCAAAGACAGATCAAGTGACAATTGACCAATCTTGGCTGTGCTTTTTGTGACCTGCTCTTTACTTTTTAAATGTCTAAGAGCCTACTAAACAAAAGGTATGTGATAGCATACAAAAGAGAAAAAGGAAATCCATTTAAGTTGTAAATGACTTAAAATATCTTCTATCTCAGAGATAGTTTCATTGGCACTATAAAATATCTTGCCAAAAATACTCAGTACCAGAAAAGCACAGCTCTATCTTAAGTTAAAATCTGAGGAGAGGGAAATCAGGTTCCCACCTATAAAATTTTGATGGTGAATTAATGAGGGAAAAAAAAAAAAACTGCACCCAATCAACCAATCCAGTGTCAATCCACAAAAAAAGGGGGGGCAAGGGCTGGGAGTGTGGCCTAGTGGTAGAGTGCTTGCCTAGCATGCACAAAGACCTGGGTTCAATTCCTCTGCACCCATATACATAGAAAAAGCCAAAAGTGGTGCTCTGGTTCAATTGTTAGAGTGCTAGTCTTGAGAAAGCCTAACAGCTGTGCTCAGGCCCTGGGCTCAAAGGGACTGGCGAAAAAAAAAAAAAAGTGTTTATCCACAGCAAAATAAAAAAATATAATAATGTCATGGGTTTTACATAAAACTAACTTTACAGAAATGGTCATCACTGTTTTGAGATTATGCCCTGAGTATTGTTTTCCTTTTTAAATTACTATTTTTATTTTTCTTTGTTAATAAATATAGGTAATAGACACTTTATTAATTTACTTATTTTCTCAATGTGTCTATATAACACAATTAAAAGTTGTCCTGCATATGTCTATCCTCCAATCTAAGAATAAAAACCTGATTCACACATGAAATCTAAACATTTGATTGCATGAGTCAGATGATGTCTTTTCAGATAAAAATCGCCTCTGAAGAAATCTGGGGAACTTTTAAGGTTAAAGACATTTGGTGTAAGGTTACAAAATCTCTAATATTTTCTACAACAACAAAAAGATATTGTACTTTAAAAAGCCAAAATTATAAGTAATACATGCTACATATATCCTATTATATGAATGGAAGGCATTCAAATTTAATTATAATAAAAACATAAAAAGTTTGCAGTTAGGAATTGGCAAAGTAAGTGAGAAAGGTATGAGTGGAAACAGTTAAAGAACACAGGCATTGGAAGAGTAAGGAAGGCAGAATGTAAATTCTGTATTTCCAAACCAGCTCTAGAACTGGATGTCAGATCTCTTAAACATTCCTTCTTCTTTAAAAACAAACAAAAAACAAGGGGATCTGGGAATGTGGCTTAGTGAGAGAGTGCTTGCCTGGCATGCATGAAGTCCTGAGTTCAATTCCTCAGTATCACATAAACAAAAAAAAGCCAGAAGTGGCACGTAACTTAAGTGGTGGAGTGCTAGCCTTGAACAAAAGAAACTAAGGGACAGTGCCTAGGTCCTGAGTTCAAGCACAGGGCTGGCAAAATAAATAAATACCTTGTAGTGGATATTAAAGCCATGAAGGAAAAGAAATACCTCAAGCATTAGTGTACACAGCACATACTCAGAAATGGAAGTGGTTACTATCATCAGTATGTTCATATTCGGTACTGTTGTTCCAAAAGCACACTGTAAGATCTTCTGAAAAAGTGCACGTCTTTTATGTGTGGGTACGCTTGCTGACCACACATGAAATTATACTGCTGTCAAATCTCTGCCATGGACTTACATGACAACACTAGAACCCATCTGTGTGTATGTTCTCTAAATATAAGCATGGCCCATTCTCAAGAGGGCTAGCCAATCCATCAATACTAGTGCTAGACCTTTCCAAAGACAATCCTACTGTGCCTTTCAAGTACTGATGAGCTCAGCTCTAAATTCTCAGTGCACAAAGACTCCCACATCAGTTAATGGAAAGTCAATGGGAAATTGACTTTTCCTACTCTGTGTTGGTTGGAATACAACGCTCTGTTAATCATGCCATCCTTCTTGTTCTCTTTCCTCCTACCCTAAATTAAAACTATTGGCGGAAACCCACACAGATAGTTTACAGTTTCCATTACAATGAAACAAGGTCCTGTTTGAAGCTGAAGTCAATCAAAAACATACAACCTAATGGTAGACTACAATTCCAATCTCCAGGAAAAGCAACATCCCATTCCAACATTTTTACCAAAGTATCACTTTGCATATGAATAGGACTTTTAACTTTTCAGAGAGGGCTTTCTCATCTATTATCCTATTTGATCATTACAATGACCCTGTGCCCAGAAAGGACAAGTATTATTACCCACAATTGATAGATGAGGGAACTTCAGACTTGAAAGGTTAAGTGATTTGCCTAAGGCCAGGAAACCAGAGCGAAGACAAGGCCTCCTACTTCTGTTCCAATGCTCTTTCTACCAGACCACCAGAAAAGGTTTTGTTAACAGATTACAAAATATTTTATAAAATAAAACTTGAAAGGAAAGCTCAAATCTGGGTTTAGGCAAGCTGTGTCTCTTCATTTCCATTAATTTTTCAAGAAATATTAAACCTTCAAAAATTTATCTTTTCTTTTTTACTTCAGTTCCACACAAACATTAATGCAAATTTTCACTGAAATTTGAAATACAAAAGAAAGTTCCAGGATATATTCAAATCACTTTGATTCAGGAAGTAACCCTGTTGTTCATTCAGGGTGTGGGCTTGAGGACCGACAGTGCATAAAATAACAGTACATCTTTAAATCCTGTATCCATATTATGCCTGCAGCTACATTATTGCTATAGTCTGGAAGGGTGAAAGAGATCTCCAGTCAAAAGTAGATTTTGAAAAATTTTTTAGAGCCCAGGGGTTCATTTTTAATGAGCCGTTACTTTAAGTACTGCATAAAAAATACAGGAAATTGATAGTCCATTTAGTCTGCACCATACCTAATGCAAAAGTCATTAAGATGCATTATTCTTAATGTTCATGATATGATCAGTAAGTCTCTTTTGAAAAGAATGCCCTTAACTTTCACATAAAGAATTTTTGAAAACCTTATCTGTTTCATACAGAAATGGTATAGCAAGTGTGATTTACTTACATATCTTACCAGTGCCCAAGAAACAGCATCCTCAATTACATTACCATCTGATAATAGTCCTCATTTGTAAGTACTTACATATGACAGCATAGCCTTCATTTCTTCATCACTTCTTACTGTAATTCTATCCCCATCTTCATCTTCGTCTGTTTTTAAAAGAAATATAACACAGTGGTGAGATATACAATTTTCTTTCTTTTTTTTTTTTTTTTGTGGGTCATGGAGCTTGAACTCTGGGCCTGGGTGCTGTCCCAGCTTTTCAGCTCAAGGCTACTGCCCTACCCATGAAGCCACAGCCCCACACTTCCCCTTTTCTAGTCATTAGTTGGAGATAAGAGACTCAAGGTCTTTAGTTCCTGGGCTGGCTTTGAACCTCAATCCTCCGATCTTAGCATCTTGAGTAGCTAGGATTATAGGCGTGAACCATTGAGCTCTGCAAGATCTGCATTTTTTATATACAAAAAACAGACTGTACATGAACTTAATACAACTGTTTTTTTTTCACAACTTTATATCTAAACCCTCAACACCCTATTTTTGGGAGTCTATTGGGATTACTATTGTTTTGCTTTGTTTCTTGTACCAATCCTGGGACTGGAACTAGGGTCTAAGCATTTATACTCTAGGCAAGTGCTCTACCACTTGAGCCACAGCTCCACTTCCAGCTTTTTGGTTGGACTATACAGCTTACAGGATAAGCTGAAAAAAACAAAACCTACTTCACAATGAAATGGGGAAAGGGATCTACAAAATAAGGAGGTAAGAAAGACAAAATAATGAGGAAATAAGGACAATACAAAATCTCTGGCTTCACAACCTCAAACAGAAAGGAGCCACAACAATCATATATAACCTACCAACTTCTTGCTATTTAATAAGGCTAACCTCTGTAATGAAGAAGGTAGCTATGACAGAACCCAATATGGCAGACATAGGCTGACCTGCCATCTTCTTGTAGCATGCCTATATCACATGCTCTGTTATTTCCTGCCTAATAAATTTTTCTATCTTTATATCTTGTCTGAATTTATCTCTTACCAGACAAGAGGACCAAGATTATTTGGCTGCCCTAAACCTCCTCTTCCCCAGAAGTCAGAGATAAAGTATGTCTTTTAATGACTTGGCTTCAGTACTGTTTGATCTCTCAGTCAGAACCCTACCTAACCTCCCTTTATTTCTATACTTTTCCTCTTTCCCAAGCAATGTATATCAGTGCAACATGATGATAGTGGCTAATTGGTGTGCTTGTGATTTGTGCTTTATATGTAAGAATGCCTTAAGAATCACCTACAATCCTATGATGTAGACACCATCATCATGGTCATGATCATGATTCTAAGTAATAATTTTACAGACTCAGAAGTCTTGACAGAAGACCCTAGGGCCAGCAGGTGCCTGTGGCTCACACCTAAATCCTAGCTATTCAGGAGGCTGCGATATGACGACCACAGTTTGTTTGTTTTGCCTGAGCCAAAAAAAAAAAAAAAGTCCATGAGACTCTTATCTCCAATGAACCACCAGAAAACTGGAAGTGGAGCTGTGGCTCAATATGGTAAAGTGTCAGCCTTGAGCAAAAGAGCTCAGAGACAGCACCCAAGCCCAGAGTTCAAGCCCCATGACCAACAACAATGAAAAAGATTCTAGGGCCTAGTGCACTGTTACCTTGAAAAGCAACTCTACCAGGAGTCTCCCCATCTACCATCATATTAGCAATCTCTTTCCAAACAGTTCCTTTTTATTAAAACCGTTATTCATACTATTTTAGAATACCTTTACAGTCTTAGGACCAGATTAAAAAGGCTTTACAATCAGATTTGAGTGTCACAAAGAAAGCCACATCCAGAAACAATGTGCTTATTTCAATGCCTCTTCAATCTAAGTAGTTGAAAAAAATCTCTTCCAAAACTGCTTTAAGAAACTGAAGATAGACCACATGAAAATATCAGATCCCTTTTTTAACCCACATGGAATTGTTGGCCTAATAACTCACCCACACTAACTACTAGTCTGGAGTCAAAATAACTTCTGACTATTTCTACTTATGTAGTTTACTGCTTCATCCCTCTAAAGATAAAGATTTGTCAAGAGTATCAGTATTTGACAGTTTATGTGACAGACTCTAAACAACCAGTCGAAAGATAAATACCAAAAACATCTTAGAAGTTCTTAAAGCCAACTGTGGGCAGAGACGAAACAAAAACCTTGGAAAGGGCCAGACTATCTCCATTTGAAGCAATCACTAATCATCAGTATTTATTTGTTGTGTACTCTTTCTTAAGGGGGGAGAGGTTCTTGAGCTCTTTAGTTCAAGGGTAGGGCAGTAGGCTACCACCCTATCCTTGAGCCAAGCCCCACTTCCCGTTTTTTAGAGGTTAATTGGAGATGAGAGTCTCTTGGCTTTGTAGTGCCTGGGCTGGCTTTGATCCTCGGATCTCAGCCTCTGAAGTAGCTAGGATTACAGGCGTGAGCCTCCTAGCCTGGCTTTTCTGTGTACTCTTCAGCACATAATTGCTGATCTGATCAAGTGCTGACAATATGCTGATCTCAGCCCAGTGAATGAAGTATTCTCCAGAAGAAATATACAGGCATGAGATGCTCAGGAAATACAAGGAGAGTCAGTCAACACACACACCCCTCTACCACACATCTGCAGGCCTGCTCTCCCGTCCAGTTCTGAAAATGTCCCCTTGCTTGGTGACCAGGCCATGGTGACCCCAGGAGGCAGTTTATGCTCTTTTCTTCTCTCAACTGGCCTGAGGCCAGGCAAAAAGCTATACTACTTTTTCCCCCTCAATAACCAATAGCAATCTGAAAACATGAGAAAAACAGTACTCCTCAGACCCCAATCAATGACCAAGCCCACAGGCTGTCGTCCCAAAGCATTCATTTCTGGATCCTGCAGGATCCTGGCTCACTCCTCCAGGGCCATTCTGGTTATAAAAACAGATGAAAGGATTTCCTATGAAGGTTCTAGAAACTAACAAATGCAAGGTTAAGATGAAAGTTTTCTCAAGACAGGAGACAAAGAAAAAAGAAGAAAACAGTACAAAATAATGTTATATACTACTACATATGAAAATGCTTTGTATTTTTGCTTTAAATTCTGTTCCAGCCTGGACAGAGTAGCTGTTTTTGTAGATCTCATTTCTGCACCAGAGCTGGCTAAGCAGTTGATACTTCTGTTCAAATTTCATTAAACACACTAGCTCAATAAGGAACCACTGGCATGGATGGGGAGAAGCTTAGGGATCAGTAAAGTGAGAAAAAAAGTCTTTCTATAATACTAAAGGGAAGGCATATACTTCATAACTATCAAGACATGAGAAGGGGAAGAAGTAAGGGAGAAAAGGAAACAGGGAGAGAATGAGATAGAAAAAGGGAGAGACAGAGAAAGAGAAAGAGAGAGAGAGACACAGACACAGACAGACAGACAGACAGACAGAGAGACACACATACACACACACACACTGAGGAAGTTAGTTCTGAGAGCCACCCTTAAGTAACTAAGGAAACAACAAATTTTTCCAGAATTCTAGGCTTCTGTGAAATCTCTTTAAGGATCTTTTTCAGAGGAGGCAGTTATTCCTTGCAAAGCAGTTCCAGAAAAAAGCAGCCATGAAACCATACCAAAACACTGCTACAAACAAACAGAAAAGCTTTGGTTGTGACCTAGTGGTCAAGTGCTGGCACTGGCCCATAACAGGTTGGCTCTAAGACAAGATTTGTCAAAAGATGAAAGAAGCATTCCAATAAAGCTTGGAGATAAAACCTGGCTTGCTTGACATGGAAACTAGCAGCTCTTAGAGATTAATAGAAGACCCAATTTTAGGTAGGTCTTGGTTCTCCTGGGGGGCTGCCTTTCACACTTTAATATCTGTTGCTTTTAATAAAGAATAAAATTCCTGCTCTTGTCAAAGAGAAGGATAGGTTGGAAAAAAAATACCAACCTATGAGAAGACTTAGGGGTTCTGATCAATAAAGCAAAATCTAACCTGCCTCTGACCACCTGATAGCAGCCCAAGCCCAAACTATTCACCTCTGTATTTAGCTTGAGAAAGGCAAGTGACAGGAATGAGAAATGAGGAAGAGTGAAGAAACAACATATGCCAAGCAATTTAGTGTGCCAGGATCCTAAAATATCTTGGTAAACAAAAAGACAAATACAAACAGTCCATCAGCAAACACTGTTATTCACCTTGCAAACTGGGTTAGCTACTAAAACAATTACACTAGCTGAAACAATAAATCCTTAAAACTTCCTAAATTGGCCCAAAGACTTTCAAAGACATGACTATGTCAGTGAAGAACACCAGAAAGTAACAGTACTAAGCAGAAAGTAGAAAAATAACTTGAACTTTCTGACTTATACATGAAGTTCTTTGCCATCTGACCAAAAAAGCATTACTGGATATAACCAAGAAGAGTGGGGGCTAGATCTGACACAATGGTTCGCAATGAGAACTCCAGGCTTCTCTAGTTGCCTGAAGCACCATAATATGATTTTCCAGCACATTAGGGAAGCAAAAGTAGAACCAGAAAGTCTATGTACTGGCAGGATTTTGTTAATGTCACTTAAAATGGAGGAAAAAATCCTAGCAAGACACCAAATAGAGTGCAGCAGATGGTAAACAAATATTATGAAGCAATCTTCACAAAATCTGCAGTGTGTCACAAATATACAAAATGGCAGAGTTTGGGAAAAGAGAATCATAACAGGCCATATGTTGTGAGCAGTTTTATTTGAAGCAACATGCAATCGAAAAGACAAACCTAGAAGAGGAACAGAAAGGTCCGACAAAGGAATGGCAGCCTCAAGTGGGGGTGGTCACAACAGCCCACCATACCACAGCAGGCGCTGGGAAGCCCTCAGCAAAAAGCACCCAAAGCATGGCAGACACTCCCAATGACTTTGGAGAAAAGCAATCTTCTCCTACATCAAGCAACATAAACTGAAGGCAATATATTATATGTCATTTGTCACACTCCTTCTGTGCCAGGTGGAAATCAATTAGAACTACAGAAAAGGCATTTTATCCAGGCAAAAGGAAAGAAATGAAAACTTAAATGTAGAGCTTAGAAAGGTATAAACAGGAAATTACAAAAGAATGTCAAGTTTAGAGACTCCTCTGGGGGATTCTGCTGATCTGGGTGGAACGGGTTCTATAGCCGCACCTTTATTTCCCTGAGTTGTCTCACAGCTCCAAGCCCTCTTCTTTCTGAATATATCCTTGTTTCTTTATTTTTTTTTTTGTTTTGTTTTTCACTACTGATAAAAGTGCCTGCTGGGCCGGGAGTTTGGCCTAGTGGTAGAGTGCTTGCCTAGCATGCACGAAGACCCAGGTTCAATTCCTTGGTACCACATACATAGAAAAAAACCGGAAGTGGTGCCGAGGCTCAAGTGGTAGAGCTCTAGCCTTGGGAAAGTCCAAGGACAGTGCTCAGGCCCTGAGCTAAAGCCCAGGACTGGCAAAAAAAAAAAAAAAAAAAAAAAAAAAAAGAGGAAAAGTGCCTACTGTGTGACAGGTAATAGTCACAGTGAAAAGAAAAACACTGACTGAAGCTGCTCACAGAGCTTACACTGAATGAAGGAGGTTAGACAATGGGCCATGCAGGTCTCTGGGAAAGAATATTTTGAGCAAAGGAAGAGCTAATTAGTAAATAACAATGCTAGCCTGTTCCAAAAATCAAGAGGAAGCCAAAATAGTAAAACAAAACAAGAGATAGGGAAATACATAGACAGACTCATAGAAGTAACTGTGGGCTAGGGTTGGGGTAGATTTGAAATCATAAGAGATCGAGGCATGTGAAGGACTTGGCTTTTAATTCTGAGTGAAATGGAAGTCACTGGGGCTTTAAGTGTCTTGATCCCATTTAATATTTAAGATTACCATGGCTGCTCTGTGGAAAGACTCTTTACCAAAGACAAAGGTAGAAAAGGGTAAGGAGTTAGGAAGACAAGAAATTTTGTTTTGTTTCGTTTTGTTTTGTTTCTGTGCCGGTACTGGGGATTGGACTTGGGGCCTGCCACTCTTCCTTGGCTTTTTCACTCAAGAATGGCAATCTTCAACCCAAACCAAATCTCCATTTCTAGCTTTTTTGCTAGTTAATCGGAGAGCAGAGTCTAAGGATTTTTTAGCCCATATCAGCTTTGAATTGCAGTCCTTAAATCTCAGCCTTCTGAGTAGCAAGAATTACAGGCATGAGCCACAGGCATCCAACAATGTTTTGGGTTTTGTCCTTTTGGGGGCTTTTTGTTGTTTTTGTTTTTGTTTTTAAGAGGAGTCTGTGTTGCCCAGACTGGCTTTAAGCTCCTGGATTCAAATAATCCTCCTGGTGTGTCCCACCAGCACACCTCGCCAAGCCGAAATTGGGGGAAGTCATCCTATGCTAGATCTACTCTTAAGATAGAGCCGACTGAGATTGTTAATGAATAGGATATATAGAAGGCTAGTTTGTAGAACTTCATTTCTTCAGCCATCCATGCATTCCAGAAACACACAGAGTCTATTAGGTGCCAAGGACTGTGACAGGACTTCTAGGGATTCAAAAATGAGCAGCACTGTCCTCTGACCTCCAGAAACTAGTCTACTACTTCATTAAAGAGCTCTTGATTGTTATACAAATTAGCAGGACTATTAATAAGAAATTACTCGTAAGACTAAACAGTTTAGATTTTTTACACCAATGACACTCAGATCAGAATTTCAATAAATAGTATTTCTGTTCAGACTGCTTCATATCCCAGGATTGTGTGTGCACATACAGATACACCACCAGCACTTAGGCCTCAACTTGCTCAGCTTTTTCTGTTCCCCGCACTATTATTTGAGCTACACTTCTAGTTCTGGGATGTTTGCTGATTCATTGGATATAAGAATCCCACAGATTTTTCTGCCCATGCTGGCTTGGAACTGAGATCCCCACATTTCAGCCCTCTAATTAGCTAGGATTTGAAGCACCCAGCTCATAATTAACTGCTATATGTTAATTTTTTAGATTAAATATAGATTTACTGTGAATTACAATCTAATCATCAAGTTACATATTCAACAGTTCAAGAAAATGAAGCTCATTTTTTCCAAATATCTTAGGACTTGACTTACACCAAACTACTGCTACTGAACTTGGCCCTGCTAGTTAGACATTGAGTTTCTGCTATAAGCATCATTCCAATACTAAACTCTAAAAACTTAAATCTTAAGCCATTGCAATTTTCTCTGAAAAGGGAATTTATGCTCAATTTTCAAAGAAGATATGATGATAGTCAGGTACCAGTGGCTTATCTATAATCCTAGCTACTTGAGTGGCTGAGATTGTGAGGAATGGAAGTTCCAGGCAAGCCTAGACAGAAAAAGAGACCACTTCTCAATAAGAAGATGGACATGATGACACATTCCTATTATTCCAGCTACCTGGTAACAACGTAGGTGAAAAATGCCCATACAAGCACTGAAGCAGAAAGTGAAACCCTATCAGGAAAATACCAGGAGAAAATAAAGGCTGGAAGCAAGACTCAGTAGTTAGAACTCAACAAGCAAGCAGAAGGATAGGAGTTCAAACTCCAGTACTGAGGGGGACAGGGGAAGAGAGAAGATACGATGTGTTGATTTAAAGATTAATATTCAGGAACTGGGAGTTTGGCCTAGTAGTTAAGAGTGCTTGCCTAGCATGCACAAAGACTAGGGTTTGATTCCTTGGTACCACATACATAGAAAAAGCTGGAAGTGGCACAAAAAATAAAGATTAATATTCCAAATGAAAAAATTAGCTTCCAAAAACTTGTAACAACTAAAAGGATTCAATAAGAAAGGACACTGGTGGCTCATGCCTTTAATCCTAGACACTCAGGAAGCAAAGATCACAATTCAAAGACAGCCCAGGCAGGAAAAGATGTGTGACACTTTTCTCCAATTAACCAGCAGAAAATTGGAAGTGGAGCTGTGGCTTTAAGTGGTAGAATACTAGCTAAAGGGCTAGTACTCTTCAAGCACCACAACTAACAAAACCTGAAAAATGTGAATACTGAAATCCTACTGTCACAGAAAAGTTTAAGTCAGCACCTGTCTACGTAGACTTAAATGCATCATTCAAGTTGCAGTGAGATTTTACTGTCTAACACCACAAGTCATTCATGGGGCATGGTTGATTTTATCACCAGATGTGTGGCTGTATTCATTAATCTGTTAAGAAACTGTGAAAGTCTGGCCTCACAGCATACATGGGGCCCCCACATGCCAACATACAGGGCTTTTTTTTTTTATGGCTATGGAATTTGGCCTCATCTCAAATATTCTCACATCTGGGAAATGACAAATTATTCGATAACTGGCATGGAGTCAACTCTACATCTGCCTGAGAAACAAAGTTGGATCCCCACCTGACTGCATTCATCAAATAAACTGAGAATGATACAAACAACAACAACAAAAAAATCCTTCTGATATTTCCAGTAAAATACATGCATTTCCTAGTAAAAATTTTAGGAAAAAACTATGATACTTACAAATATATTTATTAACAACATAACCAATATGTGTATTTTTATATAAAAGGAAAAGGAACACACAATGAATTGGGGTTTTTGTTTGTTTTTCCCAAATCTAGGAAGGTAGAAGACCGTGTGTGTGTGTGTGCGCGCGTGCGCGTGTGTGTGTGTGTGTGTGTGTGTGTGTGTGTGTGTGTGTGTGTGTGTGTGTGTGTGTGTGTGTGTGTGTGTGTGGAGTATGCTGGTCATGGGGCTTGAACTCAAGAGGCTGAGCACTGTCCCTGAGCTTATTTACTCAAGGCTAGTACTCCAGCACTTGAGCCACAGCTTTACTTTTAGCTTTACTTTTGGTTGTTAATTAGAGGTAAGAATCTCACTGACTTTCCTGCCCAGCCTGGCTTCAAATCACAATACTCACATCTCAGTCTCTTCAGTAGTTAGAATTATACGTGTAAGCCACCTGCACCCAGCCAAAAGATCTTTTTCAAATATGACAAAACAAGAATTCATAAAGAAAAATATAAGGAGTTTGCCTATATAAAAACTTTTAAACTCTATGAGGGAAAAAAGATAATAAAACACCGAAATAAACTGAGGAGAATACAACTAAATAATATGTATACCATATAAGACAAAGAGCCAGCCAGGTGTTGTGGCTCACATCTGTAACCCTTGCTACTCAGGAGACTGCGATCTGAGGTTTGCTGTTCAAAGCCAGCCCAGGTACTAAAGTCCATGAGACTCTCAACTCCAATTAACCACTAGAAAACCAGAAGTGGTGCTGTGGCTCAAGGGGTAGGGCGGTAGCCTTGTGCTAAAGAGCTCAAGGATAGCACCCAGGCCACAGTTCAAACCCCAGGACTGGGGTGGGGGTGGGAGGGTATAAACAGGACAAAGAGCCAATGTTCTGTTTTTGGAAAGCACTTAAATCAATTAGAAAAAGACAAATAACTAATAGAAAATTGGACAAAGTCAACAAAAAATAGTTCATAGATATTAAAGGAACATAAAACAATAACATAATTTTTTTTCATCTATCTGACAGTAACTAAAAAGTTTGCTAACGCTAAGAGAATTGGTTTGGATATTGAGAACTTGATGTGTCTAGGGTAGTATAAAGTAGTTCTATCCTTGGAGCAAAAACACAGTGACAGCACTGAATATAAAGCATGAACAATTGTCTCAGTAATTCCAACCCCTAGGAATCTGCCCTCTAAGATAAAACAAATAAAACTTGGACAATATTTTTCTAATACAAAAAGTTGGTTCCTCCACATATTAAAAAAGTAAATAATAGCCATAAAATGAAGTATTACATATGCAAGAGAATGAAGTTGATGTGTGTACACCATTGTGGGAGAAAGAAGTCTAATAAATGCTAGTAAGCAGAAAATCTGTGAAGATAGAAAGCTGTTGAGTAACAGGCAACAGGAATGTAGAAAGCTAGAGTGTGAGTAGTCTACATGATTAAAAGTAGTGTAGAGGACTGTGAAAAATACCAAGGTGAAACTACTTTGAATAACATTCTTTTCAAAAAATGACAGGAATGTACAACTAGTGGGAAGGGGAGAGCAAATGGACAGGATGTAGACTGAATATGTTCAAAATTCTTTCTGTATCTAAGTGAAATCCAACAGTGGGGCCTGTTGAGGTTAGTTTGAGAAGTGATAAAGAGATACAGGACTGTGACAGAAGAGATGAGTCTAATCAAGACACATTATTTGTGTACATGAACCTGTCAAAATGAAACCTCCCTTTCCAATTAATGCTATGTGCAAATAAAAGTCAGGGCAAGGAAAATACATGCAGTATATAATGTGCTTTATATATGAAGAAAACATAACATGTTGAAGAAACTGCTGATAATGATACCAGAGTTAACAAGAGGGGGCTTTTATTTTTTGTTTTATTTCTATGCTGCCTTAATTGTTTAGGCATTATACAGCCAAACACTAGCTATTAAAAATTTTTTTTTTTTTTTTTGCCAGTCCTGGGCTTGAGCTCAGGGCTTGAGCACTGTCCTTGGACTTTCTCAAGGCTGGAGCTCTACCACTTGAGCCTCAGCACCACTTCTGGCTTTTTGCTATGTATGTGGGGTACCGAGGAATCGAACCCGGGTCTTCATGCATGCTAGGCAAGCACTTTAACCACTAAGCCAAACTCCCGGCCCCCTAAAATAATTTTTTTAAAAAGCTGTTTCACTTGTGCTCTCCTTGTGAGAAAGAAGAGACCTACAAAAGGAGGAAAAACAGCTGGGTCCATCATTCCCCAAAGATGAGGGGGGACGCCCGGGCCTCCTTCTCTCCCCCAGCTCGACCTCTCACGGAAATCAGAAAGTACAACACTACTTCAGACCCTCTGCCCACTCAGGACAATAGTACAGGAATTGAATTTAGGACCTGAATTGTTCATCACCTACTCATCCCCTGCCCAAGCATGTGCATCCCAGCCTAGGATTTCGAGTCTATAATGGAAAGTCCATGATAGCCAAGCACAAAAAGATTAAGGGCTCATGGTACTTTGTCTGTGTCTTTTAATTTTTTATTCTTTTTCCTTTAACTGGTATAGAGCTGGGCATCGTAGTACAAGACTGTAGGCCCATCACTTGGGAGGCTCTTTTGAGTCTAGGAGTTTAAGACCTGGGCAATGTTGTGAGACCCATCCCTACCAGGAGAGAAGAGACATACAGAAAGTATGCTATCACATGGTGGGTGGGGGGAGAAACACAAGTATTTCTACATGGAAATCTTGGTTTTCATCTTTAAAACATAGCAATAAGCCAGGTGGCTCATAACTGTAATCTTACCTTCTCAGGAAGCTGAGACCTGAGGATTGCAATTGGAAGCCAGCCTGGGCAGAAAAGTTCCCATATGTCTCTTGTCTCCAATAAACTCCTCAAAAAAGATGGAAGTAGGGCTATGGCTCAAGTAGTAGAGTGCTAGTCTTAAGTACAGAGGCTCACAGGCAGTGCCCAGGCCCTGAGCTCAAGCCCCCAGACAAACCAAAAAGAAAAAAAGACTGGAACCAAAGCCCAGAACTTTGCCTGCCTGGCTTGTGTCAAAGCCGGTTTAGAAGCCAATGTTAATGTAGAAAGAAAGGACTTAACATATTAGGTACTCCAATCTTCACCTAGCAGTCCCACCAAGCCCCACTAAAACAGAATTATTCCATTAACACTCACATAATAGCTCCACTATGCTTTAAAGCAGCAAAGGATTACAATCTTAATTAATAATCATTGGCCTACAGGTAGTACACACAGTTCATTTTGTCCTACAATATTATTACAGTGAGAAGCAAGAGCAGATAAAGGTCATGTTGGTAATTAAAGCTATATTGTAGAAATATGTACATCCAAGATATGATTAAATAAGAAAATATTACTCAGTTCAGTATCGTCATTAAACTTGCATTAATTTATAAATATTTAAATATACCATATGATGATCATAAATAATCTGTTTTTGTCAGTTTATAAAGTTAATATAACCCATAAACCATGAGAAATATCACTGCAGAGAGAAATAGTCAAGAAAGTATATAAGCCAGACTTACATTCAAATGCTGTAGTTGTTGCTTCAGGCAGAACCTGGCCTATCACATCCTAAACAAAGAAAGCATAAAGAAACACAGTAAGTCATCTTCCTTATTGCTAACATATGGTAAATCCTACAGGAAATATGAGAACCTGGGAAAGATGTTTGAAATGTTGGCATAAGCCATGTAAACATTAACTCATAATCAGTTTGTTTTGAATTTAATAAATCATTTGGATTTGTTAGTATTTGATACTGGGAATACAGTTACTGATGTTGAATAAATTAATTGAATATAAAAGTACAGATTTAGTAAGGCTAAATGCAAGCCTAATATCTCTCTCTCTCTCTCTCTCTCTTTCTCCTCTCTCCCTCCCTTTCCCTTCCTCTTTCCCCCCTCTCCCTCCCTCTCTCCTCTCTCCCTCCCTTTCCCTTCCTCTTTCCCCCCTCTCCCTCCCTCTCTCCCCTCTCCCTCTCTCCCCCCTCCCTCCCCTCCCTCCCTCCCTCCCCCCCCCCCCCTCTCTCTCTCTCTCTCTCTCTCTCTCTCTCTCTCTCTCTCTCTCTCTCTCTCTCTCTCTCTCTCTCGTTTCTTTTGCTCAAGGCTAACACTCTGCCACTTGAGCCACAACACCACTTCTGGCTTTGTCTGTATATGTGGTACTGAGGAATTGAACTCAGGGCTTCATGCATGCTAGGCAAGCACTCTCCCACTAAGCCACATTCCCAGATCCCCTTGTTTTTTGTTTGTTTGTTTGTTTGTTTCATTTTTAATGAAGAAAGTGTGTTTAAGAGACCTAACATACCCAGTTCTAGAGCTGCCACATTCTCACCCCTGTAAGTCCCAACTTTAAATCCCAATTCCAAAGAAAAAAGTCTTTAGCAACCTTCATTAGACTGTATTAACAACCATCTTTTATCTTCAGTCCATCAGCACATACAACTATACACTATGTATTTATTTTTTAATGGTCTCTTGATTGGGAGACCACAAGTTAAAGAAAAGGGGCTTGAGTATCACACCACCCTAGGTTTGAATCTCTGCTCTGTACTTATTAGAGATATGACTCACTTTTTTTAAAGTCACTTAACCTCTCTGAGCCTCAATCTAACTATTCTCCAGAATAGACTTCATCAAAGATGACAGAAAATCTAAATAATATAATGAACATAAGCCTGGAACCTGGTACATGGTCACACACATCGTTGTTCCTGATCTGCAAGGAACATGGTGATCTGCACAATGACACAGCCTAGAAAGTTACATTTAATACCACCTATTCCTATCAACCTTTGTTTTTTTAAGTCCATCAGGGGCTTAAACTCTAGGCCTAGTCTTGACTCAAGACTAGCTGTCTACCACTTGAGCCATAGTGCCACTTCTGGTTTTCTGTTGGTTCATTAAAGATAAGAGTCTCACAGTTTTTTTGTGCCCAGGCTGGCTTTGAACTGAGATCCTCAGATCTCAGCCTCCTGAGTAGCTAGGGTTACAGCCTGGCTTCAACCTTTACTCTTTTTTTTATTAAGGCTAGCACTGGGGTTTGAATTCAGGGCCTGGTAACTGTTTCTTGGTTTCTTTGCTCATGGTTGGTACTCTACCACTTGAGTTACAGCTTCGCCTCTAGCTTTTCTGTAGTTAACTGGAGATAAGAGTCTCAGATGCATGCTTGGACTAGCTCTGAACCACAGCCCTCAGATTTCAGTCTCCTAACTAGCAAGGAATACAGGATGAACCACTGGAGCCCAGTTTTAACCTTTACCCTTAGGCAATGGCAAACATAATGAAAATGAAATAAAACAATATAATCTGCCAAAAAAGCAAAAGCATATATATAATCTGATAGCAATGTGTAAATGAATCTATAAAGTTGAAACACTCAAGCAATAGTCTCCAAAGCTAAGTTCTAGAAAGTGATTCTCCATCCTGTCCAGTCCCACCGGAATGGCCTGCAAACCTCCCTTCTCTCAGGAGCTCAGCCACAAGGTTCCCCCCCCACCACCCCGGGCCACTTCACTACAGTTGGCATCATGCAACCAGCTGACAAAGCTGCTCACAGCTCCGGTGCTTCTCAACAGGGAGCCCACAGCCCTCTGAAGCAGGACACTTAGCAGAGTGGGATCTGCAACTTCCCTGGAAAGGCAATTCTTCAGCTCTGCTACAGTGGCAATTTGCATAATAGTCTTGACTCTGCAGTGTTTTTCCCCCCTTTTCTAAAATAAATTTGTACATATAAAATTGATTAAGGAACACTATCTCAGCCAGTCCTTGCTGATTAGAGCCAAATAGGGATAAGTTCTTTTGAGTCTACTATTGGTGAATGAAATATCAACTTTGTGGAGTATCTGGTCAAAGATTTTAGGACTAGAAAATTCTACATAAAGGGAGAAAGTATTTCTTGACAGGGAGCTGTAGATGAGAGTCCAATAAAGTGACAGGCATCCAGTCTAAAGCAGAAGAGCGCAGACTACAGCCAGACTGCTAGAGCAGTCTCACCCAAAACCAAAGAGCCTCTCTGCTTCAGGCTCCCTATATAGAAAACAAGATCACAGCTTTACCTACCTCATAGGACCAGTGAGTTAATATTTATAAAGGGTTTAGAAGAGTGTGTCCAGTACATAGCAAATGCCTTATTAATGTCTGTTAAATGAAAGAAATCACTGATCACTGGAACATCACAAAGCTACCTTCATTATAACACCTTTAAATTCAGAACCCAACAATTAGTGCAGGACAATCCTTTCATAGTATTTACTGGAGACCTTTTGCAGCCATTAGAGAAGAGAAAAGGAGAAAAGGAAGGACAGTACTAAATCTAACCCTCTTAAGTCCAAGTTATCACTGGGTACTTTCCAGGGAGTTCAAATCACTCTGACAACCAATCCTGAGTTGTGAACGGAGCTCTACAGAATTAATAACTAACAAGTCATGTTAATGCTGGTCCTGAAGCTTGAACTTAGGGCTCAGGTGCTGTCCCTAAGCTTTGGTGCACAAGGCTAGCACTCTACCACTTGAGCCATAGCTCCATAATTGGCTGATTTGAAGGGTTTATGTGGGGTGGGGGGAGATAAGTGGAGATAAGAGTCACAAACTTTCCTGCCCTAGCTGGCTCTTTTTTTTTTTTTTCCTGTCGGTCACTTTAAATTAATATATTTTAATGGTGATCACTTCTTGGTCACTTCTCCTTCCTTTCAATAAATAAAACAGCTAATAGGCTGAAAATAAAACAGAGCAGCTAAGACATGTGCCATTGACTCACACCTGTAATCCTAGCTACTAAGGAGTCTAAGACCTAGAAGGTAAAGGTTCAAGGCCAAACTTGGCAGAAAAGCCCATGAAACTCCATTTCTAACTAAGCAGCAAAAAGCCAGGCTGGAGATGTAGTTCAAGTGGTGGAGTACCAGCAGTGAGCAAACAAGTACAAGACCTCAAGTTCAAGCCCCAGTACCAGAAGGAGTTGACAGGAGGGGGGAACTGAGCATTTATAATAGCCTGCTTCTTTTTTCGTGTGTGTGTGTGTGTGTGTGTGTGTGTGTGTGTGTGTATGTGTGTGTGTTTATTGTAAAGGTGACTTACAGAGGGTTACAGTTACATAAATAAGGAAATGAATACAATTCTTGTTGAACATTCTTACCCCTCCTTTGTTTTCTCCCACTATCCCTCTCCATCTAGTTTGCTTCTTAAATAGCTATAGGAAAATAAAACTTTGCTCTTGATTTCAGGAAGATTTACTCTGGTTGCCAAGATAAAGACTGACAATAAAACACATTTCTGGTAACGATAAAAAGCCAGACTAAATGCATTAACAGCAAATAGTTTGATTCATAAGGAATGGAAAGCATAGGCTCAGTGTAGACAGAAATTTCAAATGGGGGAAATCAAAGCTGAAGCCTCAGGACAAGACAGCAAGAGAAGAGAAGAAGGCTGGACATTTTCACCCACCACACTCTAATCCAACCTAATCCTGGACTGGTTCCTTAGAGGTAGGGAATGTCTCTGGGGAGGATCAATGCAGAAAGCTGAAAAACACATACAGCAGATACCCCAAAGGTCTATCCCCACAGGGATCAGGCAACCCTTCTTCCTCCTTCACACTGCAGCCAGTTCCTGGCCCCAAAGAGCCCAAATGAATTCTCCAGGGTCTCCTAGCTGCTAGGTAAAGAGTGACTAGGATCAGGCACGGTTGTTCATGTCTTTAATCCTAGCTACTCAGAAAACTTGTGAGACTCTTACCTCCAATTAGCCACCAAAATTTGGAAGTGGAACTCTAGCTCAAGTGACAGAGCACCAGCTTTGAGCAAAAAAGGTTAAGGGTCAGTACACAAGCCCTGAGTTCAAGCCCCAGAATCAGCACAAAAAATAAAAAAGTGACTGAGGTCAAAGATATTCAGTTACTCTAGACTCAGCAAGTTTTAACCCCTACTTCTAGCTTGTATTGGTTCTGCCAAAAACATGCTCGTTTTTCCCCCAGTCCAAGCTCTGGCCTCCCTCTTTCTGAAAACAAGGTGGGAGAGGCACCTTAGAGGAAAGATCTTCCAAGTACTGCATAGCTTTAAAGTCAGACCCTGACATTCCTCTGGGATTTGGGGGTTTTCGGAGCCTGAGCTTGATGAAGAGATAAGGAGATCAAGATCTTGATGGCCTGAAATTTCACTTGAAGAACTTACCCTGAAGAAGCCCTGCAAGTCTGCACAGCACCCCACTTCCATGAGCCTTTCCCAGCCGACCTTCCTGACAGATGTGCTCCAGCTGCACTTACCCTAGCAAAGTGTGCAGATGGTGTGTCTAGCTCTGGTAGTGAGGTAACTGGAGCACTGCCTCCTTTAGGCCAGTTAACTCAGAGCCAGAACAATCTGAAACTAACCAACAGCAGAGGACGAGGCAGGAATGGTGAATTACACGCCTGTAATCCCAGCCATGTGGGAAAGAGAAAGAAGGACAGCAAATTCAAGGCTTGCCTGGACAAAATTACCAAGACCTAGCCTCAAAAATACGATACAATTTTTTAAAAAGGCTGGGGGCCTACCTCAAGAGGTAAAGCCTAACATGGTGGAATCCTACTTCAAAACCAATACTAAGAGGAAAAAATCCAAAAGCAGCTGAAAACCAAAGGCCCTGCTGACATTCTAGTGACAACAGTTCCAGAGAGAACTCTCATGTGTCAGATTGATCCAAGTGCCCTCCACATATCAAGCTCAGGCAGTCCTCAGAACTCCATGAGATAGACACCCAATTTAATCCTTCCCCCTTTTGGGGGGGGAGGGGGAAGGAAGGGGGGGAGGGGGGAGGAAGGGGGAACTGAAATTAAAAAATAAAAAAGATTTGTCCACATGGTAAGACTTTCAGTTTAAATTCAATTAGTCTATGTGAATTAATGCACCTTCTATCTGGCAAATATCATGTAACCCTTTTATTAATTACAATAAAAAATACTTTAAAAAAATAATAAATTCAATTAGTCTAAGGGCCAGGAGTGTGGCCTAGTGGTAGAGTGCTTGCCTAGCATGCACAAAGACTGGGGTTCAATTCCTCAATACCACATACATAGAAAAAGCTAGAAATGGTGCTGTAGTTCAAGTGGTAGAGCTCTAGCCTTGAGAAAGCCCAAGGACAGTGCTCAGGTCCTGAGTTCAAGCCTCAGGACTGGCGTATGTGTGCACGAGTGCACACATACACACACACATGCACGCACGCACAAACACACACACATGCACAAAATGAAGTCTAGGGCCAAAGCCTGTGCTGTTAGGCACCCTTGTGTACTAAAAATAATACTGTTGGTTGTTCCAAATGTCAAGTAAGAGAAAACTCATCATATTCATCTTCAACACTTCACATAATCTTCACAAGTCTTGAGGCAGGTATCAGAGACCCTACTTTGCAAATGAAGAAACTGAGGCCCAGAGAAGTAGAGTGACTTGCCTTGTGCCCAGAATGACTGATAATTAAACCCAAATGCCTTGACTCAAAACATAGCATCTTGTTCAAAGAGACTACCATAGCACACATTTTCTTTTATTCTCCCTCATTACATAAATGTGCCAGGATCCCACAAACAGCAGCAAAGGGGAAAAAGAGGCTTTCCAACCCCTCTAGAAGTTCACCTTCTAGAGAAACCAAAGCAAAGTATCACAATCAAAAGCATACTTTTACTCGCATGTGCCCTCAAAGCTGCAGGAAAAAGAGAGGTGTCCACTCAATATAACACAAACTCAGAATTTGCTTCCTTCTGGTGGAAGGTAGTGAAATAAAGGAGAGGGCACAGTGGCAAATAGTAGAACACTCAGAAGTGCAGACAGGTGCTCTATGGACCCAGGACACAGGATGTTCACAGGCATGTGGTGAGGGAGGAAAAGGGTACCAAGCAGACGGCTCCAGGCAGGATGACCCTAGAGGACCATGCATGAGAGGGCCTTCTAGGCAGGGAGGACAATGTAGGAAGAAATCTGACTGCAGAAAAAAGGAACACTTTGATGTACAGGGCTGGAGGCTGCTGGCTCTCAACAGCCGCCACACTCCTGGCGAACTGAAAGCCTACATGGTCACTAACATCTAGAGCTTCAAAATGAAGTTAAAAAACCAAACTTGTATTAAGCAACCCAAGACAACAAAAACAAAAATCACAGGACAAGCTGAACACTGGTGGTTCTATAAAACTACATACTCAGCAGGCTGAGATCTGAAGAGCACACAGTTCAAAGCCGGCCCAAGCAGAAAAGTTTGTGAGAGGTTAGTTCCCATCACCCAACCAAAAGCCAGAAGTAGAGGTGTGGCTGGTACTCACCAGTGCTGAGTGAAAAACCCAAGGAAGAGCAACAAGGCCTGTATTCCAGCTCCAGTACTGGCACAAGGAAAGAAAGGAAAAGGAAAGAGAGAGAGAGAGAGAGAGAGAGAGAGAGAGAGAGAGAGAGAGAGAGAGAGAGAGAGAGAGAGAGAGAGAGGGAGAGAGAGGGAGAAGGAAGGAAAGAGGAAGGGAAGGAGGGAGGAAGGAAGGAGGGAAGGAAAGAGGAAGGGAAGGAGGGAAGGAAGGGAGGGAGGGAAAGAAGGAAGGAGGGGGAAGGAAGAAGAGGGAGGAAGGGAGAGAAGGGAGAAAAAGAAGGGAAGGAAGGGAAAGAAGGGAAGAAGGGACAGTGGGAAGGAAGAAGAGAGAGAAAGAAAGAGGGGAGGAAGAAGGGAAGGAAGGAGAAAAGGATGCACATATTTTCCAAAGCTGCCACTCAGCCCCCTTCGTATCTTGCAGGTAAGGGCCTCCATTGTACATCTATCTCTTGCAACAAGAAACATCTCTTCTAGGCATGAGCATTTCAACCTTCCAATGTTATTCTGTACCTAAAATGGGCACCACATAACTCTATCTACAGCAAATGAGGACTGCAAAGATGTAAGGGGGCTGCAACATGAAGGGAAAAAAATATACAGTAAGAAATTTGAGTAAGGAAGTTTGAAGGAGGCACCAGTGGCTCATGTCTATTACTCTAGAGGCTGGGAAGACAAATTCAAGAGACTCTTTACCCAGAAAAAAGCCAGATGTAGACCTGTGGCTTCAATGACAGAATGCCAGCCTTGAGAAAACAAACCAACAAAACCTATGCAAGAACACCAGAGCCCTGACTTCAACACCCATACTAGCACACAAAAAAATAAAATAAAATAAAATAAAAATTCAGGCAGTACCTGCCTGCAAAAAAGAATACAGGAGCTAAAGAACAAGACACCAACAGTTACACCTGACTCTAACATTCCCTTCCCTTCTGAGTGTTCCGAAGGATCAATTCTTAAGATTCGCAGGTTCCTTCTAGAGTCTCTGAAACTTGGTTGCTGTTGTCCAAGAAGAGGTCACGTGTGGCGGTTTTCCTTCTTCTTCCCCTCAGGATGGTTAAAACGCTGCCTACGTCAGTGACATGTTTACGTCTGTTCACACATGGCGAGCTGAAGCTGTCTCGGGTCTCTTTCTCCAGCAGGTCGCCCAGGTCAGAGGAAGTTGAAAAGCACATCTGGAGGGGAGCCGGGGGCAGTGGCGCCCCGGAGCCCCGGATGCTCGTCTGCTGCGCGCGGGTTTCCTGAGGACGGGGGCTCGGCGCGTCTTATCTGTCACCCCCAGGGCCCGGCACCCAGCGCCAGGTTTCAGTAGATGAAGAAAGGCGGGACGGGAGACGGCCCTGCCGGCACCCCCGGCAGCCCGGCCGCCAGCGCTCGAGGGCCCCCGCTCCCACGCGCCCTGCGGCCAGCTCCGACACTCACCAGCACGTCCCTGAACAGCAGCTGCGGCCCGGCGTGCACCGTCCAGTCCACCGCGCCGCTATTGGGGATCTTGATGCGAATCACCAGCACCTGGCTCTCCATGGCACCGAAGCGGCCGAGGGCCCGCCACCGCATCCCAGGGGAGAGGAGCTCACATCCTGAGGCGGGGGGGGGGGGCACCCACGGGGCCCTGCTCACGACGGGCTCCACGGGGGGCGGGCGGGCCCGGAGCCGACACCTCAGGGGAACCCGCGGAGGCCGGGGGCGAGCGGCGCTCCGCAGGCCCGCCGGGCGCGAGCGGAGGCGCGGCAGCAGGTGTCCGGCCCTCCTCAGGGGCTCGCCGACCGGAAGGGGTCCCGGGCCGCCCCGCTCCCGGGAAGGCCGACGCGACCACGGCAGCAGGGGTCGGGGGTGGGAAACGGAGTCCCCGCTCCGCCCCACCTGGAGCCGGAGGGCGCGGGGCGGACCGACTCAGGGCTGCCCACCCGGAACGCGAGCCCCCGAGCCGGTAAGAGCGGCGTGAGGAGGAGGAGGAGGAAGGTGGCGGCGGCGGCACACTGTTACTCCGGAACCAAAACGCGCGGCGCCGGAACCCCGGGAACCGACCAGCGGGGACCCGCCTCCCTGGGCGCCATGTTGGAAGCGGGCAGCGAAGGCGTGTGGCCACGCCCCTAAGAGGGCGGGGTCGAGACACGCCCCCCAAGGGGGCGGGGCCGAGCCTGCCCGCCGAGCCGGAGGACCCGAGTTTGAGCCGGGCCGTGGTGCCTAACCTATTACATGTATTTTCAACTAAATTGCACGTTAGACAATCAGATGGCAAAGTCGCTGCACACGGTGGTATTTTTGTTTGTCATATAGGTGGGGTTTTGTTGTTTTGTGCCGGTACTGCGACTTGAACTCAGGTCTCCACTGACTTCCTTAAGCTTTTTCACTCTACCGCTTGAGTGACATCTCCACTTCTTGCAGGTTCATTGGAGTTAAGAGCTTCGGGGACTTCCCTGCCAAGGCTGGATTCGAACCACAGTCCCCAAGAGATCGGCCCCGTGAATAAGTAGGGATACAGACACATCCTTGGTGGTTGTTACTTCATGTCTTAACGTGTGTAACCTGTGGCCCATATAGAAGGTTGTTTACAAGTGGCAGTTTGTAAGTTGGTCCATTATCCGTTTCTAACGAGGGTACCCACATCAGCATTACCTCTGGGGACTGATTTTCTGCAACTTCATTCTGGGAAGGAGTCCAGTTTCCCCTGAAGATACAACTCTTTATTTTGAGAAGGGAGAAAAATCATATTGAAAAGTAAATGTTGGTAATTTTTCGCTATAATACCAAGATTTTTTTTCTGAATAACTTTCTCTGCCTAGGTTTTATATTTAATTTGAAAAGCCATTATAGGAAATAAGTGATTACCTTTTAGCTATTGCAGCATAATAGCTTAGGTAGAAATTCATTTAGTCATATCCACCAGGTATTCTGCCCCTTTCAACCTGCACTCCAGTCTGAAGTGAACCTCTGAAAAATAAACCATTCACCCAAAGTCCCCATGTAGTTTTACTTGAAAATTCATTTTCTATTATTTGAGAAAATAAACCACAAAACTAGAAATTTTGCTATGGACCTATGATTTGAAAAAAAAAAAAAGCCTTTTTATTCATAGTACCATGGGAAAAACCAACTCCATTTGCCAATTTTACATGCATACTCTGAGTTTTTCTTAATATTAGTTCTTTCCTCATATTTGCATAGCCAGTATAATTACATTTCAGCTTTTCACAGCCTTTGCATAGTAAGAAATGTTAGCCTTGCTGGATTTGAGCAAGGTTTTTCCAAAAAGTTCTTAATTCTCATTGCAAGAAATGTCATAGACACAAATAATATAAGACCATTCCACACTGATCATAAATAAAATGCCACTTTTGATCTATTAGCCAACAAGAATAAGCTCCATTGTCTAAATTTAAGGTACTTTAGTGTTCAGTATGATATTATAAGTAGTCTTAAAGATTCTGCATATAGTACTTTCTTTTTTACTTTTTCAACAATGGATGCAAGTCAAGTAGTCACTCAGGTAATAGCTGATGGATTTCTGTGACCAAAATACAGATTGACTAAAGTAAAAAGCCTGTGTTCACTTGTATTTTCCTATTCCAAGGATGTTATGGATTAGAGCCAAAATGTTCCTCATACACCATGTGTGCTAAAGGCTTGGCTGCCAATCCAGGTTTACTGGGATGCTATTGGAAGGTTATAGAAACATTTAGTGGTGGGACCTTGTGGGAGGGAGTTAGATCCTTGGGGGGCATACCCTTGAAAGGCTTTTGGGACTCTTACTCTCTTTGCCTCGTGGACACCACAACACAATTAACTTTCCACTGTTACACATTACCTTCCACGGTGTTGTGCCTCACCACAGTCCAAAATATAAACTGGCCAACTAACCACTGACTGAAACTTCTGAAACTATGAGCCAAAATAAACATTCTCCTCTCCTTGTAAGTTATTTTGTTCTCAGATAATTTTGTTAGGACAATGGAAAGCTAACTAAAACAAGCAGCTATTTCTCAATAAGCATAATAGAAAATTCCTGTCCTCATGCAATTATATTCTGATGGGGAAAACAAATGACTGAAATATATGTTAGTGACAAATGCTAAGAGAAAAATGAACCCAGAGAGGGACATGAAAATGGTGCCATTTGGAGCTGGGAGTTTGGCCTAGTGGGATTCGATTCCTCGGTACCACATACATAGAAAAAAAGCTGGGAGTGGTGCTGTGGCTCAAGTGGTAGAGCTCTAGTTTTGAGGAAAAAAGTCCAAGGAGAGTGCTCAGGCCCTGAGTTCAAACCCCATGACTGGCAAAAAAAAAAAAAATGGTGCCATTCCCTGGCGTGGAACCAGAAAGGGTTATGAAACTCCAAGAACGTACTTGTGTTCACAGGAAGACTTAACTGAAAAGAATACATTTCTTTTTTTTCTCCCCCTTTGTCATACTGCCGTTTGAATTCAGGGCCTCAAACTTGGTAGACAGGCACTCTGCTGCTTGAGCCATTGTTCTCCTTATTTTTATTTTTATTTTATTTATTTATTTATTTTTTGCCAGTCCTGGGCTTGAGCTCAGGGCCTGAGCACTGTCCTTGGGTTTTCTCAAGGCTAGAGCTCTACCACTTGAGCCTCAGCACCACTTCTGGCTTTTTTCTATGTATGTGGTACCGAGGAATCAAACCCGGGTCTTCATGCATGCTAGGCAAGCACTTTAACCACTAGGCCAAACTCCCGGCCCTTATTTTTATTTTTTAATTCTCCTTAGTTTTCATATAGAGTTTTTCATTTTGCCCAAGCCAACCTGGATGATAGGCATGAGCCATATGAACCAGGCTTAAATCTTCTTTTGAACCCTTGAACCTTATTTCCAAGTATTCTTCCTCCTCCATACCAGTTTCCATCTCTGATTTTTTTTTTGCCAGTCCTGGGCTTGAGCTCAGGGCCTGAGCACTGTCCTTGGACTTTCTCAAGGCTAGAGCCCTACCACTTGAGCCTCAGCACCACTTCCAGCTCTTTTCTATGTATGTGGTACCAAGGAATCGAACCCCAGTCTTTGTGCATGCCAGGCAACCACTCTGCCACTAGGTCAAACTCCAGGCCTCTCTGTTTGATTTTTGGGTTTTGCCAGTGCAATCCAAAAATTCATATGGAACAACAAAAAACCTAGAATAGCCAAAGCAATTCTAGGTAGAATAAGCAGTGTCAGGCTGGCAATGTAGATCCTTGGTAAAGTGCTCGCCTAGCATGTATAAAGCCCTGGGTAACTCAGTACCACATAGACAGAAAAAGCTACAGGAGTGGCTCAAATGGCAGAGTGCTAGCCTTGAGCAAAAGAATCTCAGGGACAGTGCCTAGGCCTTGAGTTCAAGCCCCAGAACTGGCAAAAAAAAAAAAAAAAAAAGAATTTGAGCTGAGTTCTGGTGGCTCACATTTATAATCCTAGCTACTCAGGGGGCTGAGATCTAAGGACTGTGATTTAAGGCCAGCCTGGACAGAAAAGTCCATGAGACTCTTTTCTCCAATTAAGCACCTAAGAAGTCAGAAGAGGAGCTGTGTCTCAAGTGCTAGAGTACTACCCCAGAGCACAAAAGTTCAGGGACAGCATCTAGGCCCTGAGTTCAAGCCCCAGGACCAGTGCAAAAATTAAATAAATAAATGTAAAAGAAAGAAAGAATTTGAGAAGATTCTAGGAATGGAAGAGGGAAAAAAAGGAGTAACTCTAGCACAGTAAAGCCTAGCAGACACCATCATAATCATAACTGAACAATCAGATTTGGTATACTCAGCATAATTCCTATGGATATCTAGAATTGCACTTCCTGGTGTTATGCAATGTCTCTAGTCTTCTTCTTCTAAAACCCCACTATCATCAAAGCATGAGAAAATCACCAGAAAAACCCCAGTTGAGGAACATCCTACAAACTTCCTGAAGAAAATAATTCCTCAAGCTAGGCACCTTACAGGTGTGATCCCAGCTACTCAGGAGGCTGAGATCTGAGGATCATGGTTCAAAGCCAATCCACGCAGGAAAGTCCACAAGACTCTTACCTCCAATTAACTACCAAGGAATCCAGAAATGGATCTATGGCTCAAGTGGTAGAGCTGTTAACCTTGAGCAAAAGAAGCTTGGGTGGCCTTAAATTCACACCTCAGGACCAGCAAACAAATAATAATAATAATAATAATAATACTGAAAATAATTTCTTAAAATTGTCAAGACAAAAATTAATAAGGAAGGTCTGAGAAACTATCAAAGACTAGAGGTGACTAAGGATATATGAGGATTGAGTGAATGCAAGATTCTGGGTAGAAATATGAGAAAGACAAAAGACAGTAAAGGAAAAATGATGATATCTGAATAACATCTGGGCTTGAGTCAGTAAGGGCACTGAGTTGATGTTGTATGCCTTAAACTATCCATTCAACCTATCTTTGCAATATTAACTTTAAGAATGCAAACTACAAAGCTGGGTGCTAGTGACTCACGCCTGTAATCCTAGCTACTTAGGAGGCCAAGATCTGAGGGTTGCAGTTCAAAGCCAGCCTGGGCACTAAAGTCCATGAGACTCTTATGTCCAATTAACCACCAGAAAATGGTAAGTGGCACTATGACTCAAGTGTTAGGATGGTATGCTTGAGCTGAAGAGCTCAGGGACAGCGCCTAGTCCCAGAGTTCAAGCCAGAAGAAGAAGGAGGAGGAGGAGGAGGAGGGAGAATGCTAGCTATTTGTTTATTGCTTGTGCTGGTACTGGGGCTTGAACTCAGGGCATGTAAGAGCTGCCCCCTTAGCTCCATCACACAAAGGTGGTGCTCTTCCACTTGAGCCATAGCTCCAATTCTGGCATTTTTGCTGGTTAACTGGAGATAATAGTCTCATGGATTTTTCTGCCTGGGCTTGTGTCCAGCTCACTTTTTCTTTGCTAAAGGACTTGTTTGCTTATACTTCTTACTGTGTGTTTATTGGAAGTTCTCAGGCTTGAACTCAAGACCTCATTGCTTGCTGAGTTTTCCACTACCGAGCCATATCTTCAGCCCTGATTTTTTTTTTTGCCATTCTTGGGGCTTGAACTCAGGGCCTGGACACTATCCTTGGACACTTTTGCTCAAGGCTAGTGCTCTGCCACTTGAGCCACAGACCACTTCTGGCTTTTTCTGAGTATGTGGTACTGAGGAATCGAACCTAGGGCTTTGTGCATGCTAGGTGAGCACTCTCCCACTAGGCCACGCTTCTGGCCCCCCGATTGTTTTTGAGATAGGATCTTGCCTGAACCACGATCCACCTAGTCTACCCTTCCCATTTTTGCTGGGATGACAGGCAAGCACAAGTACATCTAGCTTTCTTTGGTAGAGATGGAATCTTCTGTGCCCATGCTAGCCTGGATCTGCAATCTTTCCACTGTCACCCTCCCAGGTATCTTAAGTATGTGTCCTTGTATCCAGTATAAGTCGTAAAAGGTACTTCAATTTTTTTTTTTCTGCCCAGATGGTCATTGAACCACAATCCTTCGATTCTCAGCCTTTCAAGTAGTTAGGATTACAGGCATGAGCCACTGGCACCTCCCTTTATCTATTTAGTTGTAAAAAGAAGATAAAGATGAAGAGACATGACTAGAAAGGAACAAACTTCCCAAAGTGTCTTCTATTTTGGCAAAATAATAGAAATAATCCAAGCATTTGTGCAGAGCAGAAATGACAGCTCAAGATGTATCCATTAAGCACCTCTCCTGCCAGACACTGTCACCTTTTAGTTCATTTAAAATGCCACTAAAGGTGGATGCTGTGTCTCACACTTATAGTCCTACTCAGTATACTGAGATGTGAAGATAACCGGCTCTGTCTGGTGGAGAAGTCTAGGAGACTCTTATCTCTAATTAACTCTCAGAAATACCGAAATCGACATACGGCTCAAATGGTAAAACACTAGCCTTGAGAAAAAATAATAAAGCAGAAGGACAGTACCCATTCCTTGAGTTTAAGCCCCAGCATTGACACTAAATAAATATGCCACTAGATTAAATGTCTAAACAATAAAGTATCTTTGGGTACAGGAGGTATTTTTCTTGCCCAAGCTGGCAATAAACCGCAATCCTCAGATCTCATGAGTAGCTAGGATTACAGGTATGAGCTACTAGCTATAGCTACACATATCTATCCTATTTTACTCTGAGCTAGCCAAGTGGGGCTCACATTTGAGTGGCTCCAAATAGATTATAGAGTATTCCTAAATTCATCTGTCACCTGGAAGAATTAACCTGTGTTGGGCCGGGAGTTTGGTCTAGTGGTAGAGTGCTTGCCTAGCATGCACAAAGACCGGGGTTCGATTCCTCGGTACCACATATATAGAAAAAAGCCAGAAGTGGTGCTGGCACAGCTTCACTTGTGACTTTTCCCAGGTTAATTGTACATAAGAATTCCAGGGACTTTCCTGCCCAGACTGCCTTCGAACCACAATCTTCAGATCTGAGTAACTAGGATTACAGGGCGGGGAGCTCCTGTGCCCAGCTACATGAAGACATTTAAAGCTTAGGAGAGTCGATTTTTCCCCCTCACCTATTCAATCAGTATTGGCAGCGCAAGGATTCTTTCTCTACAAAACAGGGCTTTTGGTATACAGCATAATTGGGAATACAACATAGATTATGAACGTGATCAAATTTCAGAGTAAAAGGGAGTTTAGAATCGAGCTATGCAATCTGCGCTGCTAGGTGAGATTGTTCCTCATCTTCATACGGACTGCCTCTGTCTCTGAACTTAGCTGCCTCATGAAATGCGACCTTACTGTTTTTTGAGGTTCAATTAAAAGGTACTCTTGTCAAGCTGGCACTAGTGGCTCACACTTGTAATCCTAACTACTCAAGAAGCTCTGATTTGAGGATGGCGGTGTGAAGCAAGCCCAGGCAGCAAAGTCCATGTGACTCTTACCTCAATTAAGTACCCAAAAAGCTGGAGGCAGAGCTCTGGCTTAAGTGGTAGAATGCCAGCCTTGAGCAAAAAAACTCAGAGACAGCACCCGAACCCCAACTTTACAGACACATACACATATACCCCCCAAATTATATGTGTTTATATTCTTCTCTTCTAATTATTTATCAGCACATTGTTTCTTTGTTTCTAGGATTTTTTTTTCTTTAGCCAGTATTGGAGCTTGAGCTCAGGGCCTGAGCACTGTCCTTGAACATTCTCAAGGCTAGAGCTCTACCACTTGAGCCAAGCCCCACTTCCCGTTTTCTAGACGTTAATTAGAGAGAACAGTCTTAGGTCCTTTTGTGCCCTGGATGGCTCTGAACCTTGATCCTGAGATCTCAGTCTCCTGAATAGCTAGAATTACAGGTTTGAGCCACCATTCCCGGCTTCCTAGTTGTGTTTTTTGTTTTTAAATAAGCAAGCCTGAGAGAATAGCTCAATGATCATAAACAAGGATTCAATCTCAAACACTGCAAATACTAATAAGTGATTGTAATAGTAATAATAATGCAAAATTTTAAAATCCAGGGTCAGGAGTTTGGCCTAGTGGTAGAGTGCTTGCCTAGCATGCACAAAGGCCCGGGTTCGATTCCTCAGTACCACATACATAGAAAAAAGCTGGAAGTGGTGCTGTGGCTCAAGTGGTAGAGCTCTAGCCTTTAGAAAAGTCCAAGGACAGTGCTCAGACCCAGAGTTCAAGACCCATGACTGGCAAAAAAAAAAAAAAAAAAAAAAAAAATCCAATCCTGGGCCGGGAGTTTGGCCTAGTGGTAGAGTGCTTACCTAGCATGCACGAGGACCCGGGTTTGATTCCTTGGTACCACATACATAGATAAAAGCCAGAAGTGGTGCTGAGGCTCAAGGGGTAGAGCTCTAGCCTTGAGAAAGTCCAAGGACAGTGCTCAGGCCCTGAGCTCAAGCCCAGGACTGGCAAAAAAAAAAAAAAAAAAATCCAATCCATCCTAGTACTTCTGCTTGACAGTTCACTTCATTTACCTTTTTTATTTGTGGTTCTGGATTTTGAACTCAAAGCCCCACACTTGCTAGCTATTCTATTACTTGAGTCACATAGTCCTAGATCTTTTTTGTGCTTGTTACATTTCAGATAATGTCTTGTTTCTGCCCCAGGACAAGCCTTGGAGAACTGATCCTTCAATGCCTCCCAGCAGCTGGGATTGTAGGTGTGAGCCACTGTACCTGGTTTAATCTCAACATAGCAACTTCTGTCATATGATAAATAGATGGCAACTTTTGAAGAAATGACAACAAAATTCTAGTCAAGGTGAGTTTAGTGGCTCACGGTTGTACTCCTATTTAATTGAGTGGCAGAGATCTGAATGGTCACAACACAGAAGCAAAAAGGTCAGAAGACTTCATCTCACCTTCTCATTCCAAAACATTTGGAGGCTAAGATGAGGAGGCTGAGATATAGTTCCAGCCCAGTATGAGCAAAAAAGTTGCTGAGGCCTCCTTCGAACAGAAAAAGGCTGGACAGAATCGTAGAAACTTGTCATCCCAGATACAGCAAGAAGGGAAACAGAAGGGCTGTAGTTCAGACCAGTCTGGGTAAAAAGCAAGACACTATGTAAAAGAACAAAAGCAGAAAACAACAACCAAAAAATCCACTAAACAAAACATTTTTTAAAAAGAACAACAACATGGCCGGGAGTTTGGCCTAGTGGTAGAGTGCTTGCCTAGCATGCATGAAGACCCAGGTTCGATTCCTCCGTACCACATACATAGAAAAACAAATGTCATAAAAAGAACAACAAACAAGAGAACAGGGCTTGTAATTCTAGTTACTTAAGAGCCTGAGATTTGGGGATCCTGGTTTTGAGGATCCTGGTTCAAAGCCAGCTCAAGCAGGGAAGTCTGTGAGACTCTTACCTCCATGAACCACCAGAAAATCAGAAGTGGCATTGTAGCTCAAAGTGCTAGAGTGCCATTACTGAGCAAAAAGGGCTCAGGGACAGTGCCCAGGTCCTGAGTTCAAGCCCCACAACCAACCCAAGACAACAAAAACAACCACAACAAAAACCCAAAAAACAAAACAAAACAAAACAAAACCCAGAGCAGTAAGGGCCAAGATGTGACTGAAACTAGCAAGTACAAAGCTTTAAGGTCGAAAACTAGGACTGCCAAAAGAAAAAAGAAAATCCAATCTTATTTTCAGAGTATATGTTAATACATTACATCTGAAATGATTGCTACTATTGTAAAAAGTCAGTAGGATATCTAATTAAAGTGTCCTCTTATTAAAGCTATTAAAGACAATTTTTTCTTTTAATTTTGCATCATATTGAGCATTCCTTGTATGACGAGATCTGTGTCTGAAGAAAGCAGTACCCAGCAGTCCATAGGAGTACTCTTTTTCAGTCTAAATTGAAGGGGCCATGTGTAGAGATTCAGACTGTTAGATTTTATTGGGGGTTGAATTTCCTAAAATATGTTTCAACATTATTCTCGTTAAAGTATTTGTTGGACGTAGAAATAATTGTTGATTGTTAAATGTAATCTAAAGTTAAGTGACACCATTTATGTGAATGGTGCTGGGAAGTAAACTTAGAACTCCATATATGTTAGGCAACAGCTTTCACAGAGAGTGGGGTGTATTAATATTATTATTACTAGTTCTTTTTTTTTTTGGTGCTTGGCTTGAGTTCAAGGCCTAGGAACTTTCTCTTAGGTTTTTCATTAGAACACATCTGTACTTCTGGATTTTTGTAGGTTAATTGGAGTTCAGAGTTACCCATTTTCTTGCCTGGGCTGGCCTTGATCTATAAATGTCCAGATTTTAGCCTCTGAGTAGGATTACAGGTGTGAGCCAACGGCATCCAGCTTAAACTTTCAAGTTCTTGGTTCTTCCACATTTTAAATTTGTAAATTTGAAAGCATAAAAGGTAAAATTTTGTTCATCTCACAGTCAGAACTATAATACATTAAAAAGACATCAAGATGATCTACAATTATATTTACATCCAATTCTTAAACATTTTTAAATATTTGCTTTTATTAAATGCAGTTTTACATTTATATTTGTTTGCTAAAGTGTTCATTTTTCACTGTATATAGTTTTATTCATTTAGGGTTTTGATAGACAACTTTTTCAAATTTTAAATTGTGTACTAATATGATTTTAAAGTAAAATATATCACTTCATAGTCAAAAAGTTCAACATTATGTTTACAGATTGTTATAAAATTACTGATATATTCTACCAGAACCAGTAAAGGTTATGTCAAGTGACTACTAAAAATCTCGTAACTACTCATGTGTTAGTGATGTTACTTTAACCTGCCAGCTTCAAGGACTGCATAATTGTTTCTGCCAACCCATAAATTTTTGAGTAACAACAAAATTATTGTGATTTTTCTTACTAAATAATTCATACATTACAAAGCATGTATGTAACAAGGCCCATGAATCACTGAAGTATATAATGATCATATATCTAATGGCATATCTCTTTTCATAAGATGAATTCAAATAGATTTATGTATTTAGGTTAACTAAAAAATACTGAAAACTTCCAACCTTTTTAAAGGAGTATGATTATTATTATTATTTTTTCAGTGCCTGGCTTGTGGATTCACTTTTAAAAACAGAAAACTTTGGTTTGTTCAAAATCCTTATGTCTAAGTTCCACTTTCCATGAAGTTTTACAGCTTTTAAATTGATACTATAAATATTCCTGAAGATAGATTAGTAATAGAATAGAATAGTACAGTGTTCATAAACTGTATTTAAAATGATATAAGTGCAACTAAAATAGCCATAAGTGATACTATATAAAACCTCATTCTATGAGTAACTGATATCCTTTACCCAGCAATTTGGAGCTAGGAAAGGATATTTTCATTTACTAATACGTCACATGTTTTACTTAGATGTCATCTTAAATAATCTCAAACCAAATACAGCCTCTCCTTAATGCTACTAAAAATGATCCCAAGGGAGTTTTCACCTACTTAATTAAAACTAGGGTTTCATGGCTAAAAATTTAAAAATTCAAAGGCTGCAATATATGAATTAATTTTAAATTAACATGTTTAAACTATTTTATGTGTCGCATTTCATGAGGCAGCTAAGTTCAGAGACAGAGGCAGTCCGTATGAAGATGAGGAACAATCTCACCTAGCAGCGCAGATTGCATAGCTCGATTCTAAACTCCCTTTTACTCTGAAATTTGATCACGTTCATAATCTATGTTGTATTCCCAATTATGCTGTATACCAAAAGCCCTGTTTTGTAGAGAAAGAATCCTTGCGCTGCCAATACTGATTGAATAGGTGAGGGGGAAAAATCGACTCTCCTAAGCTTTAAATGTCTTCATGTAGCTGGGCACAGGGGCTCCCCGCCCTGTAATCCTAGTTACTCAGATCTGAAGATTGTGGTTCGAAGGCAGTCTGGGCAGGAAAGTCCCTGGAATTCTTATGTACAATTAACCTGGGAAAAGTCACAAGTGAAGCTGTGCCAGCCTTGAGCAAAATAGCTAAGAGACAATGCCCAGATCCTCCCTTCAATTCGAACCTCAGAACTCTGTCTCTGTCTCTGTCTCTGTCTCTGTCTCTCTCTCTCTCTCTCTGTCTCTCTGTCTCTGTCTCTCTCTCTCTCTCTCTCTCTCTCTCTCTCTCTCTCTCTCTCTCTCTCTCTCTCTCTCTCACACACACACACACACACACACACACACAAAGTCTTGAAGTATACTATAAGTAGTTTAACTCTTGTGCCAAGATCTATGTCTAAGGACTTTGTACATTTGCACATAGTAGCTCACTTAATCCTAACAATACTACAATTTAGAACTCAGGTTCTGAGCACTGTCCTGTAAGCTTTTGTACTCAAAGCTAGCACTCTGCCACTTGAGCCACCACTCCACTTCTGGCTTTTTGGTTGGTTAAAGAGTCTTAAGGACTTTCTGCCAGAACTGGCTTTGAACTATGATCTTCAGATCTCAGCGCCTAAGTAGCTAGGATTACAGCCACTGGCCCTAGGTTTTAACTATTTATAATTTGTATGATTTTTATAAATGCAGTATATATGTTTGCACACACACATGCATGCATTTAATTTTTTTTTTTGCCAGTTCTGGGCTTTGAACTTAGAGCCTGAGCACTGTTCTTGGACTTTCTCAAGGCTAGAGCTCTACCACTTGAGCCATACCACTATTTCCAGCTTTTTTCTATGTAGGTGGTACCAGGAATCAAACCAGGGTCTTTGTGCAAGCTAGGCAAGCACTCTACCACTCGGCCAAACTCCCAGGCATGCATTTAAATTTTTGTTGGCTGGAATCAAACTAGGGACTTTGTGTATACATTAGGCCAAGTGCTTTACCACTAATCGAACCTTAACCCTAAATTCAGTTGTTACATTCAGTTAGGTACATTTTACCATAGTTGATTCCTTTACTGTTTTTTTTTAATTATTTCAATTCTGGTAAAATACCCCTTAACCAGCTTTACGTGACATTGACATTATGCAACCATCAATCCCATTTATCTCCAGAGCTTTGTCATCTTGCAAAAAAAAACAAAAACAAAAACTCTGAACCTTTCAAACACTAATTACACATTTTTCTACCCTCTTTAAGAATTTTTAACATACTTATGATATATATGTCACAAGCCATATATTTCTTCCATTAAAAGTGTATTTTGCTTGGCATGGGTGACTCACACTTGTAATCCTATCTGCTCAGAGGCTGAGATCTAAGGATGGAAGTTCAAACCCAGCATGGGCAGAAAAGTTCACAGAACTTTTTTTTTTTTTTTTTTTTTTGGTGGGTCACAGGGCTTGAATTTGTCCTTGGTGATGTCCTTGAGCTCTTCAATTCAAGGCTACCACCCTACCCTTGAGCCAAGCCCCACTTCCCATTTTCTAGAGGTTCATTAGAGATAAGAGTCTCAGGTCCTTTTGTGCCCGGGCTGGCTTTGAACCTTGATCCTCAGATCTCAGCCTCCTGAGTAGCCAGGATTACAGGTGTGAGCCACCTCGTCTGGCAAGTCCACCAGTCGCTCGTCTCCAATTAACCACCAAAGAGCTGGAAGATGAGGTGTGGCTCAAGTAGTAGAGCACCAGCCTTGATTTAAAAAAAAAAAAAAAAGCCACGTGAGAGCCTGAGACCTAAATTCAAGCCCCAGTACCAGCACAAAAAAGAAAAATGTGTTTCAATGTTGGCATCAACAGTGTGTGGTTCAATGTTTGAACACAGTCACAGAATTTTACAGCCCATAACACAATTTTAGGACAGATTCATCACCCCTAAAAAAAAAATCCTATCCAGTCCATTTGCAGTCATTTCCCATTTCCTTCCAACATTTCCAGCTCTAGGCTTCCTCTGGTCTAGTTTTTGTCTTTATTTTGCCTATTCAGTACATATATCTGGTATCCCTTGTACTTTATCCCTTATTTTGGCTGAATCATATTCCATTGGGTAACCAAGACTTGGACTCAGGAACCTCCCTGTCTTCACTGGTGCTCTCAGCCTCCTGAATAGCTAGGATTATAGGTGTGAACCATTGGAACTTGACTGCTTCTACGTTTTTTTGCTATCATAAATAATACCGATATAAACATCAGGTGCCCCAGTTTCTTTTTGGACATGTTTTAAATTCCTAAGGGCATATACTTTGAAGCAGAGTTGCTGGCTCATATAATTCCTTATTTAATAGTTTGTTGAGATCTTAAGATTTCTCAAAGTAGCTACATCCCTATAGCCAGTATATGACATCTTCATTTTTTCCACATCTCTATCCTTTCTTTTTAGTATAGATGTCCTAGTAGATGGTAAAGCGGAATCTCATTGTTTTATTTATATTTCCTTAGAGGTTAATATTGAACACCTTTTTATGTGTGTTATTATCTACATGTGCATCTTGTTGAAGAAATAGATGTCTTTTCTAATCTATTTTTCAGTCAGAATGTTGAATTTTTAGAATTCTTTCGATGTGGTAGAAATAAGTCCCTTATCAGATGTTTGATTTCCAAGCATTTTGTCTATTATCTAGGTTTGTATTTTTATTTTCTTGGTCATATTCTTATTTTTAGTTGGTTGTAGGGCTTGAATTCTGGGCCTGTCCGCTGTCCCTGAGCTTTTCAGCTCAAGGCTAGTACTCTACCACTTTGAGCCACAGTGCCACTTCCAATTTTCTGGTGATTAATTGGAGATAAGAGTCTCAGGGACTTTTCAGTGCCCTGGCTGACTTTGAACTGCGATCCTCAGATCTCAGGCTCTGAGTAGCTGGGATTACAGGTGTGAGCCAGCAGTGCCTAGCTGGTCATACTCTTTCAAGTACAGAATTTTTTAAAAAACTGACCTAGTTCAATATATTTATGTCATTTCACTTTATTTAAAAAAATATGAGAACTTTATTGGTTCTAAGTGAAACAACAAGATCTTTACAAAGAAGCTAATGAAACATTTGTAAATAGATGTACTAAAGACAAGCTAGATTGATTTTTATCCCAATTGTATCAGCACTTGCAATTAGCACAACAGACTTCTGAGTAGAAGCTAGATGGCTACATATGTCTTAGTGGCAAGTATTTTACTCACATTTTTTATCAGAAGAATAGTTCAGCATCTATCCTCTTCCTTATTTTTAGAAAAATAACCTGTGGAACATGTGAGGAGTATTCTTTCTCCTTGGGAAAGCTTCTGAGAGACATTTGCCAAGCCCTTAAAGTCATATGAAAGTGAAGAAACATATTAACGAAGATTTGTGCCCTATCGATTTTGCAGCGTAAGTAATTTTTCATTACTAATGTAAGATTTAAGAAGTATAAGTAGTTAAAGATTCTGACTTGGCACTAGTCATTAGCATGTAATTGAACTAGTAAAAAGGATCAGTTAAAGCTCTGTTGATTACCACCTTATCTTTGAAAGGCAATTAAAGACCTCAATCATTGCCACAAGATTTGATTGTGCAGCCTTTATTGGACATTGATCTTTCAGCAAAGTGCAGTTACATTTTCCATTAATTTACAGTAACACGCTTTAACTGATACCCTAGACTGTTGACCTAGGTGAGATGTAATGTGAAGTACTCATGTAGGTTAAGATGGTCTCAAACATCATTACTGTCTCAGTGGTAAGTGCTGAGAAAAAGGTGATACTTGATCTACTGGATGAGGGATAAGGTTCCTATTATCTGCATTACCTTTTAGGTAAAGTGAAATGAAGATTCTGGTCCTTTGTCTCATCCTGCTCATTTAGACAGCACTCATTCTTTGAAGATGTAAATGATATTTCATGAAGAACTGTAGATGCTCTGTGCTTATAGTTTGGAGTGAACGTAAGTATTAATGACATGAAATTAAACGAATGTATGGCTTTTAATAATTAAAAGCATTTTGGTTTTATTGAAATCAACAAATAGCCAAACATTAAATTCCTAACAAATATATGTGATAAAAATATGCAAACTATTAGTTCAATTTGGTATGTTAGGACCTAACACTGAGGAACTGGGGATTTTATATAAGCAACCTCTTTCATAATTTCCATTGAGTTACTGTCTTCATAGGGAGCACAGAACTTTGTCCAGATGTCTTCCAATACCAAGTAATTGTACAGAAATAATAAGATATGCAAGATTTTGTACTAAATAGCACATCTTTTGTTTTTGTTTTTTGTTGGTTATAGAGCTTGAACTCAGGGCCTGGGTAAAATACCTGAGTTTTTGTGCTCGAGGCTAGAGCTCAGCCAATTGGAACCACAGCTCCTGTTTTCTGCTGGATGTTCCTGCAAGGGATAGCTTTGAACCACAATCCTCAGATCTCAGTCTCTTGAGAAGCTAGGGATTATAGGTATGAGCTCACATCTTCATTTTTAAGTTTTGCCTCGAGGTTTCTGCCCAGGTTGGTTTTGAACTGTGATTCTCACATCTCAGCCTCCTGAGTAGCTGGGATTTCAGGCGTGAGCCACCAGCTCCTGGCTTACCTTACTGTTTATTAATGGTGTCTTTGGTAAATATAAAAGGAACAGAAATATGTAGATTACAAAAATAAAGGTTTTATTGAAATCAGAGCAATGTGTGCTTAAGGTCTTTTGTTCTTCTCAGATTGGGGAGCAGAAGAAGACAGACGCAAAGGAGTGATTCTGTCTAGGTCAAAAAGACAGCTCAGGTGCTAACCACAGACTTGCATCTCTTGGCATCCTGCATTGGTACACTGTCAGGCTGAAATGCTAAGATGAAATCTAAAGCAATGTTCCTCACACAAAGTTCACTACACGACCTAATAAACCCAATGAATGGTATTTTATTTTTGAGCCATGCCTTAGCTACCGTCAAGTTGTTCATCCTTCTCTGTGATCAACTGCAGAAGAGCAAGAGGTCTATTGATTTCCATGTAATACAAGAAAATATTACATTTGCTTAATTGTTACATGGTAAGCACATAAGACAAGAAATCAAGGCTCTATTTAATGCTGCAAGCAGCAGAGAATTACACAGATCAATAGAGTAGTTTGTGAAAGATGTTCTCCAAGGAGACATACGTATCATCATATGGACAAGAAGTCACACTAACTGGAGCTATTGAAAAACAGGTAAGCAGAGTCAGCAGTACAAATGATCAGAAATCAAACAGACTGATGTGAAAAGAGGTACAACTCTACTGAAAAGCTGTATTTATAATCTGGTAATTAAAAGCAGTTTTATCAGTCTTGTGTTGGGACCAAACCTTTACAACATGTATTGACAAGATTGGCAGCAATGAATGAGCAGTATTTGACTTAAAACTTATGAGCTATAGTTATTTAACTTTGCCCATTCCAAAGGAAATCAGTTTTAGCTTTCCTTGCAAAATGCTAATAGTCAGTTTTATTATTAATGAAGCTTAATGGAACACTATCTCCTTTGTGTAAACCATTCATTTAACTGGTGCGTCAAGTATATTCTTCTGGACTAAATATATTGGCATAAGTACTTCTTTGATTAAAGTGTTATTTAGAATTGCTCTTAGACAAGTGAACACTACACACTCTCACCAGCCCGCTTATTAAAATGACAGCCTGTGAGGGGCCAGTGTGAAGTCCTTGCTGGTCTCAGTGTTTTCCCTGCAATCACTTCTGCTCCTACTCTACTCATTTGCCAGGAGGATGCATCCAAATGTTGACTACCTTATTTCATGAGCAACTTCCCACAAAAAACAAAAGAGGTTAATATTGCAGAGAATCAGCAACACCTTAACATAAAATGATCTATATTGTATGCTTGTAATTATGGGCCAGATCATAAATCTTAAACACCCATTGGTTTAGAAATTAAATAGTTCTGCTTAATTCTCCCTAAATGCCTCCCAATTTCTGAAATTTACCATTCATCTGGGTATTTTGTGACTATCCCTAAGGATAAATTTTTTTAATGACTTTGCTTTCAAAAAATGCAATTAACTTAATAAAATCCTAATGTAAAAGTGCTATCAGGTCTTTACAGTTTTAGCCAACGCCCCAGTGCTACTATGTCTGTGGACAGTTAACTGCTTTTATAAGCAGTTACCAAATATTTTTTTCTGGGTCTTTGTAGATCTCAATTTTCTCAAAGCTTTATTGGCATGCTATTTTAACTTTTAATAAGTCTTAATTTTATTCACCTTGCGGCACTTACACTAACCAGAGTTAGTATTACACCGAAAACACTCTGCTATTCAATTCTTTAAGCAATGAAGTTTCAGCATTTTACCCAAACCCTTCTTCCAGATAAATGGCACAGGAACTTTCAAAGCAATGTCACGCAAAAATCCTGACAGCCAAATGCTTTAGATTTCAGATTGCAATGCAATTTCCATCCATTTTCGATTTGCCTACAAATATTATCTGCATTATTTACCTTCAGATCTTGAACTTTTGTCTAATGTCATTTTTACATACAAGATGTCCTCTGTGAGTCATCTATATATCCTTTTTTCAGAACCCATTTAAATTGTTAATACATGGCTGTAGGATCTACATGTACCATAATCATTTTTTATCTGTTGACTAACCTAATTCTAGGGAAACTAGTATGCAGCTTATGCTTGTAACCCGTTAGCTGAAAACAGAGTATGCAATACATAAGAACTTGTGAAAACCTTCTCCTCTTGAGGGCAATGATTCATCTTAAACAATCAGCCACCACAGGGGGAAAAAAAAGGGGTGTTTGTAAAAGTTTTATTTTCCAGGATCAAAAATAAATATTGCAAATACACACAAGAGAAAATCCACTGATAGTTATATTCTCCAATGCACACTTTTAGTACATGGCACCTTCATCTTCTTTATTTAGAAAATAAATTGTTATTGGTCCATAACTGGTGTGTACTGTCTCAGTGACTCTGGCAAATAACCAGGAGCCAAGTCCATATAATAGAGTTGGAATACCTAGAAAACAAATGAATATATTATTCATAGACATTCACACTTATTTCTGATGCATCCATGTGTAGTAATCACAAAGAAAATTACAGTTATAGAAATATAAATATATGACTTGACCGATTATTTAAGAGCTTAATTTCATCGTAGAGAGTTTAAAACTATAGATAAATGCTGATATAAATTTTAACTCAAAGCGCTTCCCTAATTCATTATCTTTAAGTAATTATGAAGTAATTCTATATTCACTTCACAAATAAGCAAATGAAGAAGAATATTCATTAATTTAGCTGTAAATGTTCCTGATTATTTGCCATAAGCTAAAGTTACTAGGTCAACTTTACTGTCCTTTAAGTTAAATAGCAACACTGAGGGCTAACAAAATTTTTGTACAACTTAGAAACTGGGTCAAATAGCTGCTTGCAAAACCTAAATGTAAGAAAGAGTTTAGTGTAACAGGCCGGAGAAAGGAATGCTCTCATTAGCATTTGTAACAATTAATGTGAAAACAACCTTATATCAAGCCTCTCTGGAAAACATACACAGTAGATCAGCTGCTACTTCTCATACAGGAACTAAACACATTCAATCCAGAGATAAAGATTAAGAATCCATATAGATATGATACAGTGATAGACCCAAACTAACTTTTGCAATGACTATTTTTTTCTAAAAGCATTTATTTTAAATCAATGTCTATTAACATACTTAAAATATATAAAACACAGACACATGAATCAATAACAAATACTGTATGCTCTGCGCAAGTATTAATTATATTGCTCCCATATGGGAAATGGGCAGAAAGAGAAATTGCAAAAGGATTGTGCACATTTGGAAAATCACTTTCTAATTAGTAGGGAAATCAACACATGTTTAGGATTGATCAGAGGCTGATGTTTTCTTATATTTCTACAAGGACATATTGGGCTGTGTTGTGCTATTTTGATTGTGTGTTGGATTTGACTGTACTTTGTGTTTATTCCCCCTGCAACTGAATTATGGCCACTGTGATGTTAGAGATTAATCAGGTGGGCAATAAGAAGGGAAAAATATGCCTGCTCTGGCTGCTGCTTTTCTATTATTGGAATTATACTAGGTCATCATTATTATCACAGAATTCCTTACCACCCCTATGAAATGTTCTACAGTCTACTGCCCTCTTCCCCCCCCATAAGATTCCCAAATTCTCCACATTCTCAATGTCCCCAAAGGAATACCACACACACACACACACACACACACACACACACACACACACACACACTTTCAAAAATGAGAATAAGAAAGCTATTTACTAAATGATTCATCCACAAAGCAAATGGCATAAAGGTGTCAGTAGAAGTGGACAAGACAAAACCACAGGCAAGAAGTTGGTACCAAAAATGGGAAGCATTTGAAAAAAAATGCAAAATTTCAATTTCAAAGGCTGGAATTCAGTGAGGCAAGGGAGTAAACAAGGTCGTAAAAGCAATGATTAATTTCCTAAATGTCCTGACAATAAAATGTCTCTTAAAACAGTGCTAAAGGAATAAATTAAAGAAATGATGGTGACACTGAGAATTTTTTATGATATTTATCAGCTTACAATTTAAATGTTGATGCTTTTTTTTTTAAAAAAAAATCAGGCTTTTGAAAAATACAAATAAATGGCCTATAGAGGCTATTTTTTCAGCTAAAATGAAGAGCTGATTTAAGATAGCTACCCTGATTTAACAATAACGATTCTATTTTAAGAAATAACAAGGAACCAACATCAGTTATGTTAGGTGACAAGGGGGGCTGTGATAGGGAGTCAGAATTCTACATTTCTGATTTTTTTCTCTCATCTGTTTATGAACTGCAGTGAGAACTCGCTGAATGGGAAGCTCTGCCATCACTACAGTGTACACATAAACAAATCTCCTTTGTGTTTAGCACAGATGCTTCAAAGAATCATTGAAAAGTTAATTTTTTCCCAGGCTATCTGAAACATAAAGATATCAAAATGAACTTAAAAATCAGTTCTTGGCATAATAATTCATTTTGAGTCAGCTGAACAGTAGGTAAACCACTGTCAAATTAAGCACTTAAAAAAATTAGAACTTCATAGCAAGTCTCTGATTACCCATTCATTCCAATGCTAAGTTGCTTTTCTTAAATCTCAATCTATTTCCCAGCAGGGTACTCAGCCTGAGAAAGCATCAGTAAAACGTCAGCTACACAAGCTAAGGCAAAGGAGAAAGGGAACAAATGGGTAAACAGAAATCCTGATTATTTACAAAACAGAAAAATGAATTACTCTGATAATTACTAATTTGGAAGGAAAGAGGAATAAAAACATCCTCAGTACTTTTGTTAATAGATTAAGTACTTGATGAGCCAAAGGAAGGAAGGAAGGAATAGATTTGATACCTAAAAAATGGAAGAAAAATGAGTGTTATAAGTTTTAAAAGTCCAGTAAGAATTTCGATTATTAGTGAAAGCCAATTTGTATTAAAGCATACATGAGCAAAAAGTTTTCCTGTTAGCTTCACTTAAAATTCTTATTCCTATTTAGCGAGGATTCTTAGAATTTCAAAAGACCACACAGACCATTCTTCCACATAAAAAAATTCCACAACTATTGTTTCTTTTCCCAAAAGGCTTTACTTTTCTATGTGGGATATATTGTGAATGTATTACAAAGACCTGCTATCTACATCTAAAAGATAAACCCTTAGACATTACCATGATCTTAAAACTTGAGTTTTGTTTTTTTTTTAACTGTGCCTTTTTTTTTTTTTTTTTTTTTTTTTTGCCAGTCCTGGGCTTGAGCTCAGGGCCTGAGCACTGTCCTTGGATTTTCTCAAAGCTAGAGCTCTACCACTTGAGCCTCAGCACCATTTCTGGCTTTTTTCTATGTATGTGGTACCGAGGAATAGAACCTGGGTCTTCATGCATGCTAGGCAAGCACTCTACCACTAGGCCAAACTCCCGGCCTTAACTGTGCCTTTTTGTAAAAGGCACTGAGCTCATATGGTCTATTTTTCTTTTTTTTATCTTTATCAGCAAGGTAAAATTTACTTCTGTCCAGAAAGGTGTGCCAGTGGCAAGCAAGCACTCATATAGTCTAATTTAAACCTCAACCTTAGAATGGAGGCTTTATGTAAAAGGCACTGAGCTTTGCCATTATACTTTTCCTAACCTCTGAGTCTACGCTTGGGAAAGTAATATCTTCTGATTCTAAAAAATGCTAAAAAGAAACTTATTCTTCTTGAGTCTTTCCGATTACTTCTGAGTTTGAATTTTCTAAATTGTCCATCTCACTATTCAACTTGATACCAATCTCAAAACTGATGGGGCATACTAAAAAGCAAAAATGTAGGAAGTATTTTAAAATGTCTTTCTATGTCACTAAATCATCTTCCTTCTACTAGACTGAGTCCAGGAAAATCCTAGGGGAGCAATGCTCAAAACTCCCATGTGTTACATGTGAGTTATCATAGAAATACACGAGTCATACTTAAATTTAATGAGCTACCAGATTATGTAATTCTAGTGAGCAGCAGTGGTTCAAAAAAAAATAAAACAAGTCGGCACAGCCTCCATGTCTGGATTTGGAAATATTGAAATCTTAATTCTCCTATCAGCTTTTAATAGGGCCAAAGTGTCTTGGGATTTTATATTTTCCTCTGGCCTAAAAAAAATGCCTCTTCTTTCAACTAAGCCGGAAGAAAATAAACACCCTGGGAGAGTTAATATTCAAAAGCATCAGTAGGAAAACATGTACATGTTAAAGAGGCAGGACCCTTAAATGCATTTTAGCCCAATAGCTGAGGAAAGTCTAGTAGGTCTTAAGATAACCTTCTGCGTTCTTGGCAACGCAAAACACCAAAAGCTCTGCAGAAGACAAAGAGACTCTTAAAAGCGGTGACAGTGACGGATTGGAGGAATGACAACTCGGATGTTCAACTACCTACAGATGATTTTTGTTAAATCAATTGTCATTATAGGCCAACGCGGGCAGGCCAGCCGCTCACGGCTTGTAACTCCCGCTCCTCAGGAGGCTAAGGTCTGACGATCCGGGTTGGAGAAAGTCCCTGAGACTCTTAGCTCCAGTTAACCAGCAAAAAGCTGAAGGATGGAGTGTGGCTCAAGTGGCAGAGCGCCAGCCTCGAGTGGAGAAAGCTCAGGGACAGCGCCCAGGGCCTGGGTTCCAGCTCGGGCACACGCGTGTGCGCGCGCATTTCTGAGGGTGAATCCTGCTGTGCGAGCAGCAGCGGCCCAACTTCAAAGCCACTGTGGGGAGTGGAGGGGGGCGTTACCACCCACCCTCCGGGGCACCCCGCGGGACGCCTGCCCCACTCGGGGACAAGCCACTTGGTGCAATGCACATCACAAGTCAGGGAACCCCAGGGACCCAAAGGCCAGCAGGGCCTCCCCGGGGGCGGGGCCGGGCCTCCCCGTGGGCGGGGCCTGGACCCGGGTCAAAGGCCAGCAGGGCCTCCCCGTGGGCGGGGCCTGGACCTCCCCGTGGGCGGGGCCGGGCCTCCGGGCACGAACCATTGTCACCAGATGTGGGCCAGGGGTCGGCTGGGCGCTGGCTCACCGAGGTTGATGACCTTGAGCGCGGTGAAGAAGCGGTCCTGCGGGGCCAAGTCCTGCCAGGGGGCCTTGGAGCAGTGATACTTGATGAAGGGGAAGCAGCCGGTACGCAGGACGTGGTAGTTGGCGCCCTGCACCGGCCAGTTGAAGTGCGAGAGGCCGAACTGGTCGTTGCGGACGGCGCTGTAGGGCACGCAGAAAGAAGTCCAGTATGGCAGGCGTCGCTGCAGCAGGTGCCGCGTCAGCACCTCCGAGGCGCGGGGCTTCGGGCGGGAGGCGGCGCTCGAGGCCCAGGGCCCGCACAGCAGCAGCCGCAGCGCGGCCTCGTGGGCCCTCCGCAGGGCCTCCATGGCCGACCGCACCGAGCGACTGCGGCGTGCCTGCGGGGCGCGCCTCTGCGGGCGGGGCTTCACCTCCGGGGGCGGGGCTCCACCTCCGGGGGCGGGGCTTCACCTCAGGGGGCGGGGCTCCACCTCCGGGGGCGGGGCCGCGCCGCCGGGGGCGGGGCCGCAGGGCGCGCTGGCAAGTTCTCGCGGCCCCGGGGCGGCAGGCGGGAGCGCGCGGCCTTGAAAACCTAGGGTTCTGGGGCGCATGCGCACTCCCGGCGGCCGCCACCAGCGCAACTCGCTGGGAGGCGAGAGGGACACCTGTGACCTCACAGAAAAAAAATGGGGAGGGTTTCTCCTCATCCACGGCCGTGTTCAGTTCTTGTGTTTTTTAAATTGTAAAGCGGGAAGTTACGGTAAAGTAGGAGCCAACATGGATGTCTTCCACAGATTGCAAGAAATATTTACAGGGCGCGGGTCCGCGGAAGCACTCGAGGGCGTGGTCACACCTCACTAGGAAAGGAGGATCCGGGCGGAAAACGGACGACCTCGGACGGACACTCCACGAGGACAGGTGTCCGGGAGTAAGCAGCCACCGCGCAGCCACACGGCGCGTGGACCCCAAGGGGCGAGGCGGGGTCGCGCGCTGCGGAGCCACGCCCGGGCGGAGGCGGGGCCAGGGCCGCGGCCGCGCGGTTCGGGCCGGAGGCCTGCGCCTTCCAGCGCCTGGGTCGGTTTTTGCTCGGGCTCTCTTTGGAGGCCCCACCCTGCCCCCGGCCCTGCAGCTCACGGCGGGCACTCTGCCGCTTGAACCGCACAAGACTTTCCGTCCCGAGCCGGCTTCAAACTGCTGCCCTCAGCCCGCAGACTCCCGACTGCAGATTGAGCCACCCACACTTGGGTTCATGGGGTTTTGTTTTTTCTTTTGCAGAGTTATTCTCAGGTTAGGACTGAGACAAAGTCCTAGAAAACACTTGTGTTCTTATCTCCATCTGCTTGATTCCTGGGGATCCATTGAAAGCCTCAAGAAATTGACTGGCACTGAATACCACGGTTAAAAGGAGTAGAAAGAAAAATTACTCTGACACAGCACTTGACTGTTAACAGCGCCGAGACAGACCTCGGCCAGAAATTCCTAGGGACTCAGTTACGATCAGTGCTTTCCTTCACTGAAGGGTAAATATCAAGTCTCTGTGATCTCAGCACCTAGGACAGCACTTGGCACAGTGTGGGTACTACACTGATTATTTTGCCAGTCCTAAGGCTTTAACTCAGGGCCTAGGCTCAAGGCTACCGCTCTACCACTTGAGGCACAGAGCCACCTCTGGCGTTTTCTGTGTATGTGGTACTGAGGAATTGAGCCCAGGGCTTCATGCTTGCACTCTACAACCAAGCCACATTCTCAGTCAATGAGTTACTATGCCTGTTGAGTAAATGGGCAGAAGGAAGAGCAGTAGGTGAAAGGGAATGCAATTAGTGTATTTGAAGGATATTGGAGAGATGGGTACAATTCAGCTTTAAATATAATTGTGTTATGTGTGTGCCAGTACTTGAACTCAAGGGCAGTAGCCAGGATTGCAGGCATGAGCTTTCAGCACCTGGTTAATTTAAACTTTTAATTGGGTCATTGGCAAAACAAAACTGCTGAATAGGTAATATAGGTTATATATGAGAATGAAAGGATAAAACTCTTGGCCTGGTTTCTAGTGAGTGCTTCATTAAGAAACCGTTCCATTCTCATCCTGTGTGAATGCTGGTATTCTGGAACCTGGTGGCAACCAAAGCCATTTAAGACTTATTTCCCCATCAGTCATGGGGCTTGAAATCTGGGCCTGGACGCTGTCTCTGAGCTCTCCAGCTCAAGACTAGGCTCTACCACTTGAAATGCAGTGCCACTTCCAGTTTTCTGGTGGTTAATTGGAGATGAGTCTCACAGACATTAGGGCTGGGGCTGGCTTTGAACTGTGGTCCTCAGATCTCAACATTCTGCGTAATGAGGATTATAGACATGAGCCACCGGTGCCTAACTATGTAAGACTTTTAAAACCCGATAACCTTGTAATCCATTTTGTGGTCATGTTTAATACATTGCAAATCTTCATCAGATGTAATAGTACTTAGAGCAGCATTTGAAAAGAGGGCCAAGTAAATTCACCTTGCACATGTGTTGTTATAGTCCTGGCTTCATAAAGTGCACCTTATTTTACCAACAGATGTGATTATGAAAAGCCTATAACATTTTCAAATCAAATCCCAAAGACATTGTGGCTTCATCTGACAAAAGCTCTGAGCCCTTTAGCTTTAAGTGTCTCTGGTCCTCCCCAGTCTCACTGTCAAGTAGTTAATGATCTATAAACAAATACTGAGATGCCCTAAGGGGCTTCTCCATTTAAAGGGGTCTTGAATCATTTTATAATGAAAATACAGTAGTCCACCCACTGATTTATGATTTGTCACTTGAGGGTTTGAAGTGAGATTCTACTGGTATTTTTTCAAATAGGACAGTTTTTAATTTATTGTACAATAACACTGATTTCTTTTTTTGCATTTTTTTTCTTTAGCAGAAAAATTTCTGGACATATTAGTCTGGGAAGTGGAGCTGTGGCTCAAAGTCGTACAGCTCTAGCCTTGAGCAGAAAAGCTTAGGGACAGTGCCCAGGCTTTGAGTTCAAGCCCCATGACCAATAGAAAGAAAGAAACAAATTAGTTTGTCTTGGCAGTTTCCATGGTATGAAATACAAGCTTATTTGTATGTACATAGTTGTACATTTTAGGTTCATAAACTAAAATGAACTGCCAAGGGTCATAACATCAGAAAAATGATAACTACCAGTTACTAGTAGTTTGTCCTGGATGGCTTACACCTACTGTCTTATTTAAACAGGAGCCCCAAATAATAAGATTTTGCTTTCTTCATTGTCTAGCTGAGAAAATAGTGTTGATGGTTAGAATTTAATCTACAGTCACAGAACAGGTAGGTGGTAGAACTTGGATTGAACCTACACTCAGGAAAAACAAAACAAAACCCCCCAAACCCAAGTTGTGCTTTGATCACAGTTTTTTGTTTGTTTGTTTGTTTGTTTGTTTGTAGTCCTGGGATTGAACTCAGGGCCTGGCCACTGTTCCTGAGCTTTTTTTGCTCAAAGGTACCACTCTACCACTTGAGTCCACGGTGCCACTTCTGGCTTTTTCTGTTTATGTGGTACTAAGGAATCGAACCCAGGGCTTCATGCATGCAAGGCAAACACTCTACCACTAAGCCACATTCCCAGCTCCTTGATTACTGTTTAAAAGAGGTTGGTGAGCAATTGACAGGTGTCTTGTACCTGTAATCCTAGCTACTTTAGGAGGCTGAGATATGAAGATCAAGGTTCCAAGCCAGCTTGGTGGCTTGGTTCCAAGCTACCAAAAAGACAGAAGTAAAGCTGTGGTTCAAATGGTAGAGTTGTGGCCTTGAGCAGAAATAGGTAAGGGTTATTTCCCAGACCCTGAGTTTAAGGCCTAAGGCCTAGTACAGGAGCATGCATCTCCCCCACCACCCCCTACCAACCTAAACACAGCAGAAAATGCCAGACCCAGGTATAAATGTTGCAGCTTCAGGTTAGCATTCCTTACCTGTTGTTTATTCAATTAGGACACAGGAAATAGCCTTCTAGAATCAAAATAATGTCTATCTACTCCAGAAAGCTGACTGTCCTAAAGAGGTCTGATTGTCAAACCAAAAGAATGATTTTTTTTTTTTCAAAAGTAGATTACTAGCTGGGCACTGGTGGCTCACATCTAGCTACTCAAATGGCTAAAATCTGAGGTTTGCAGTTCAAAGCCAGCCTGGGCAAGAAAATCTGTGCGATTCTTATCATCTTCAATTAATCACCAGAAAACTGTAAGTGGAGCTGTTTTCCAAAGTGGTAGAGCACTAGCCTTGAGAAAAACAAAACAGGTAACTATATAACTATATCTAGTGAAAAGTATTTTATCTTTAAAATGTGTCATATACTGTGGATTTTGAACACTTCCAAAAAAAAAAATCCCCAAATCTTAACCTCAGTAGCTTGAGTAAAGAGGATGTGATGATTCTTTGTGTGTGAGAGTGAGTGCTACATATCCTTGTGCAGGTATTGTACTTGAACTCAAGGCCTTACACTCTTACTTGGCTTTTTCTCCTCAAAGCTGGAACTCTAACATTTCTTGAGCCATAGCTTCACTTCCAGCTTTTATTATATTTATACTGTGTTTGTGTGTGTGTGTGTGTGTGTGTGTGTGTGTGTGTGTGTGTGTGTGCTTGACCTTATGAAATAGCAGATACTATCCCTTATCTTTCTGGCTCAATGCTGGTGCTTCCACTTGAGCCAGATCTCCACTTCCACATTTTTTTGGTAATTAATTAGGATAAGAGTGCCACAGACTTTCTTGCCTAGGATAGCTTTGAACTTTGATCCCTTAGGATCTTAGCCTTCTGAGGAGCTAGGATTACAAGTGTGAGCTAGTTCTCTGAATTTGTTTTTCTAACTTTTTGTTTGTTTGTAAGCCTAGAATTTTGTTCCGATGGAAAAGTTTAGTTTTTTTTGTTGTTTTCTTTTTCAAGTTGGGTTTTAATGGTGAAAGCATCTGGCCATAATCTGGATGTATGTAATTCTGCTGCTGTAGATATTATGTGAGCATTTCAGTGAACCACAACTTGTAGTTCAGCTCTTTCTGTTTATTCTTTATTGCTGTTTCTAACAAAGCAAGATGTTAAAGCTAACTCCATGCTCTATTAATTATATGAAGGTGAACTTGAGTCATATTTGTTACTGAAGATGATTAATAATTACCAGTTCTACACACATTTCTGGTGCATTTCAGTAAATAAACAGGGTACATTGTTGGGTAGTAATTGATTAATTAGCACATTCATCCTACACAGCTCAATGGTCTAAGGATGCTGAGTTTGAGATATTGCTCATAATTATTACAAGAAACAAATCTGTTCCATTTCTCAGTTTATTCTTCTGCACACCAAGGTTGTTGTTGTGTTTTTTTCTTCCTAAATCGAATGCTTAATGATTCAAAACCTTATAGGTTTTAGTCAGATAAATCAACTTCTTGAAAAATTGCTAGTCATAATCTCAGAAGCTTGCTTTTGTGTGAACTAGGGTGAAAACTTTTACAAGGCTAATTTTACCATTCGATCTTGCTGTTAAACTGGATCAAATACTGTAAATATAGGGCACTTCCCTGCCACGCAGGGAATGCTCACTGAGTACCTACACACCGCAGGGGCGCCCCAATCTCATTTGCTTCCCAGCCACATCAAATAGTCTGGGATGGCAAGTGTCATTGGGTTGGCACTTCGCAGCACCAAGCCAACATATTCTGTCATCTTCAGAGAAGCATAACAGCATGTATTGGTCGCCATTTTAGCTTCGTGGTAATTTAGGAATTTTCTTCTTCTAATTTACTGAGCCAGCATGTAGTGGAGATATGGTACAGTTGAGAGAACTTTGGGCAGGGAGTCAGGAGTCTTAGATTCTTATGTGAATCTTTTTGGGGTGAGTGTGTGTGTGTGTGTGTGTGTGTGTGTGTATGTGTGTGTGTCTGTCTGTCTGTCTGTCTGTCTGTCTGCCTATCATCTGTTTTTAGTGCTGGGGATCCAACCCTAGACATCACATCTCCTGTACAGGGGCTTTATCACTCAGCATATCCCTGGACCATATCATCATCATCATCATCATCATCATCATCATCATCATCATCATCATCATATTCCTCCTCTTCCTTCCCCACTCTTCCCCTCCCTCCTCTCCTGTCTTCTCCCCTCTCCATTCCTCTTCTCTGTGTCTCCTCCCCCTCCCCTTTCTCCCTTTCTGTTGTCCAGGCTGGCCTCCCACTCTCCATCTTCCTGCCTCAATATCTCAGATTCTGGAGTTGGTGCTCCCACATTCAGCTTTAGTTGATCTAACTTTCTGATTTGCCCTCTTGAATTTAAAGATCAAATACATATAAGAACACTTTTGAAACTACGAAGTATCATATGAAATAAGGCATGACTTACCTGGTTGACATTAACATGATATGTATTTGCTGGATGCTCAGAATGCTCATGCACTGCTTTTAACTACGGAGGAATTTTTTTGTGTTTGTTTTTTGCCAGTCCTGGGCTTGAGCTCAGGGCCTGAGCACTGTCCTTGGGCTTTCTCAAGGATTAGAGCTAGAGCTCTATCACTTGAACCTCAGCACTAGTTCCAGATTTTTCTATGTATGAGGTACCAAAAAATCGAACCCAGGTCTTCGTACATACTAGGCAAGCACTCTACCACTAGGCCAAACTCCGTCAGTCATGGGACCTGAACTCTGGGCCTGGGTGCTGTTTCTGAGCTCTTCACTTCTCTGCGGAGCTGCCCTCTCCTCTTTTATCCCTTCTCCCCTCTAGGGATGGTTATTTCTGTCCAAATTAAAGTTGACTTCAGTTTACCCTGGAGTCTGAGCCCCATTGCAATTGTAAGGGTTGCCCCAAAGGAAACTCCCACAGGGTTCAGGCGGAAGAGAGTTCACAAGATGCAGGCATACAGGGCAAGATCCCTCATAGCAGGAGGACAGAGATTTAATAGGGGAGGATGGCGATGCGAGGTCACCTCGGAGGAGGGGAAATCAGAGCTGGGAGACCCCCTCCAAACTGCCCCAGGCATGCCAGTTGCCTGGGTGACAGGTGCTGGGTGGGGACTTTTAGAGTGCCAAGGGAGAGAAACAAGGAAAGGGGCTGTCTCCTGGGCCCTGCCCACAACAATAGTTTAAACCTATCCTCATTGCTTTAACTTCTGTGTGTCCTTATTTCTCTCTGACAATCACTTGCTGCAATCTGTATTTACTAGAATGTAAATAGATACATTCCTTTTGGTCTGGATTTTTCATTATACACTATTATTTTGGGTTTTCTACCACATGGAGTTTATTAAGAGCTCATTCTTTCTTGCTGTGGGATAGTATTCCATTGTATGTGAATCCCATAGCTTTTCATCCATTCATCTGTTGAAGGGCATTTGTGCTGCCTCCATGTTTTGGCTGCAAGTTTCTATAGACCTGAATATACAAATCCTTCTACATATGTATGCTTTTCTCTTGGTTGAAAAACCTATGAGAAGCTGGTCGCCAGTGCTCACGCCTATAATCCTAGTTACTCAGGAGGCTGAGACCTGAGGATCATGGTTCAAAGCCAGCACAGGCACTAAAGTCCATGAAACTCTTATCCCCAATTAACCATGAGAAACCCGAAGTGGCCCTGTGGCTCAAAGAGGTAGAGCAATAGACATGAGCTGAAGAGCTCAGGGACAGCATGATAAATTATATAGGCCTCTAGGTATTCACACAGTGAGACCAAAGGATGACATTCTTGGGGAGGAACACAAAGGTACAAGGCCTCTGTGTCTCTGATCATATAAAACAATTTCTCTGGGAGATAAAAGAGGGCACAAAAATGGAGGGACTATCCAACTTGTGGGTGGGACAGGAGAGAAAAACTGGCCTAAAAGATATATACTCATTACGTGACTTATGCAACTGTAAGCCCTATGTAAATCACCTTTGTAATAACAATTTTTTTTAACTTTTTTTTTTTTTTGCCAGTCCTGGGCTTAAGCTCAGGGCCTGAGCACAGTCATTGGATTTTTCTCAAGGCTAGAGCTCTACCACTTGAGTCTCAGCACCACTTTTTCTAAGTTTGTGGTACCAAGGAATTGAATCTGGGTCTTCGTGCATGCTAGGCAAGCACTCTACCACTAGGCCAAACTCCCGGCCCTATTATAACAATTTAAAAGAAAAAAAAGTTCAGTGTCAGTGGCTCACACTTGTAATCTTAGCTACTCAGGATGCTGAGATCTGATGATATTGGTTTGAAGCCAGCACAGGCAGCAGGAAAGTCTGTGAAACTCTCATCTCCGATTCACCAAAAACGCTAGAAGTGAAGCTGTAATTCAAGAGGAAGATCCTCAACCTTGAATGAAAAAGTTAAGGGACAGTGTCTAGGCCCTGAGCGCAAGCCCAGTAATGGCAAAAACAAAAAATCCAACAGCAACAACAACAACAACAAAAGCCTACAGAAGTGATATGGCTGAGTTATATGGTAGCTGTATAGAAAAATATGATTTTTCTAATGGTTGTGTAGAAATCTTTATAAACAGCACCCTATTGTTAAGACATTTAGATTTTCCTAATTCTTCACTATTGTTGCATGTAATTATTTTGGGGGGGGCCTTAGGAATGTGGTTATAAGAGGTTAACTTTCAGAGTGAAAAGAGATTTAAAAGGGAATGGAAAGTGTATCTAGCTAATTTTGGGGGTTTGTTTCTGTTTTTCCTTTTTTCCAGTCCTGGGGCTTGAACTCAGTGACTGGGCACTGTTGTTGGGATTTCTCAAGGCAAGCACTTTACCACTTAAACCACACTATCACTTCCAGCCTTTTTTGTATATGAAGTACCAAGGAATCAAACCCAGGGTTTCATGCTTGCTATGCAAGTACTCTATTGCTAAGCCATACTCCTGGCCCTAGGTTAGAGTTTTTCAGTGTTTAAACAAAAAAAAAAATTGTGTCCTTGGACCAGAAAAAAAGAAACAGCATGAATCTTTAACTAAATAAAATACTTAATTTTAACTTGGAGTTTATTTTATCATCAGTTGGAAAGTCTACTATCTTGTCAAGTTTTGAGACTAATTCATCATAACATTCTTTATGAGGCAATAGCAATGAACTTGGGTGTGGCCTTTTATTTCCTGGAGCCATAATTAGCCATCTGGTATGCTTTATAACAGCGTGTTAAATAAAAGAATCTTAAAATGTGTTATTTTACACCTCTCCCTCCTTCTTTCTTCTGAATGTTTATCTATCTATCTATCTATCTATCTATATATCTATCTATATCATTCTCTCACACACAGAATGACAATCGTAGAAATAAAACAAAAGTGTTTCCAGGATGGTACAGAAACACTTGAGGGAAGAGCCATTATCCAAGAACAAAAAACACCAGAAAAAAAAACAACCCCCAAACCCAACCAAACTCCAAACCTATTTTATGTATAAATGCCAAATGTCTGTTTTCCTGTGCTATGTTTAAGGTCTTCCTATAACAAAACAAAACAAAAAAATTTTTACTAACAGATTTTTAAACAGCAGGGACATGCTTATTATTTACTGTTTTGGTATCTTTCCCTCATTTACATAAATACCCCAGAAACCAGCAGTATAAAACTAATAAAAGCCAAGGCCCTCCATCAAGTGCAATAAAGTTTCACAACCATGAGTTAGATTGTGGGAGTAAAAATAAATAAATAAATAAATAAACCTAAATATATAAATATGTGGTTATGAAGGTTTTTATCTGGAAAGTGTATAATCACATTTCAAAGTTAGAACTTTCATTTGAAGGAGCAATGTAATAATATTTAAACATTTATGTAGAACACTTTCTCTTTGAAACACTTTCCCATTGACCAATTAATCTCTACGGCCTTCCCTTAGGAGCAGGTATTACTATCTGCTATGTTTTCTATATAGAAAATTGAAGACAACCTGGTCAGATTAGAGAGGGAAAGGGCTGCAGAGACAAGATTCTGGCCCTGACCATTTTGTGACTCTTTGGGACAAAAATCCTACTGAAATGTGTTAGGTTTCTGGTATGTGTTGATGGAATAATTAATCAATGATATAAATAGTAGCTTTATTTGCCTTAAGCATTTGGATACTTTTGGGGGCATGCCTTATGGAAGGAATGGTGTCTGAATTCATTTGTTTCTATAAGAAAATATCTGAGCTGGGTGCCTATGGCTCATGCCTGTGATGGTAGCTTCTGAGGAAGCTGAGATTGGAGGATTGCAGTTCAAAGCTAGCCCAGGCAGAAAAGTCCATGAGACTTTTTATCTCTAGTTAAGCACCAGAAAACCTCAAGTGAAGCTAAGGCTTAAAGTGGTAGAGCAGTAGGCTTGAACAGAAAAGCTCAGGGGCAGTACCCAGGCCCTGAGTTCAAGCCCTTTGACTGCCACCACTACCACCAACATCGACAAAAACCCCTGAGGCTGATTTCTTTGTAAAGATGAGTGTCGTTGACACATGATTTTGTTGGCCCAAAAGTCCAATTGACAAGGTGCATGCATCTGACAGGAGCTGCACTGGCTGTGTCACACATTTCAGAGAATTGGAAGGGGACACGGCTACTTATAGAGAGATCAAGCCTTCTTTATAACAACCTACTCTTGCACAAACTAATCTGGTCTTTACAGAACTACATGAATCTTCTTCGCTGTTCTGATGACCTGATTACCTTTCACTGGACTCTACTTCTTAAAGATCTATCACTTATCTAGGATGCTGGTGGCTCTGGCATGTAATTCTAGCCACTCAGGAGGCTAAGATCTGAGGATCTCAGTTTGAAGCCAGCCAGGCTAGGAAAGTCCATGCAATTCTCATCTCCAATTAACCACCAAGAAAACCATTAGCTTTGAGTGGAACAGCCCAGGGACAGTGCCCAGGCCCCTAGTTCAAGCCCTGGTTACCAGCACCAAAAAATAAAACACAAACAAAACCCAAGATAGGACTCCACATGATACAAACAAGCCAAGGAGGAATCCGGGACATTATTTCAGCTATGTCATCCTAATAATTGCAAACATTTTATTTTTAAGGATTAAAACATGTATTTTATCATAAGTAATATATTAGTAACCATCTGATAGTTTTAACAATTAATAATCATTTGTATTCATCTGACACCTTTCTTCTAAAGAGCTCAAAGCACTTTACATTTGTTATCTCATTAATTCCCAGCCCTGTCCCTGTGGGGAAGGTAATAAGTATTTTAACACTTAAATGTTTATCTTTCAAAATTTCTCAAGCATACATTAATTATATTTTCCAAAATGTAAATGTTCATTAGTTTTATTTTACTGTTCCTCTGGCTTTAATGTGCATAGCACACATTTGTTCAACTCTTTAAATGGAGTAATCATAGTAAATCTTATCTGGAAAACTATAAATTAAGTTTGCCAAGATAATGGGAGGGTAGAGGTTGAGAGGGAAGAAGCATCTGTCTTTGCTTTGCTCACTGGAAGATGTTCAGCTGGTGTTGAGCCTTAACCTCAGGGCCTGGGTGCTGTCCCTGAACTATTTCTGCTCAAGATGGGTGCTCTATCACTTAAGCCACATCTTCACTTCTGGCTTTTTGCTGGTTAATTGGAGTAAGAGTCTCACAGACTTTCCTGCCTGGGCTGGCTTTGAACTGAAATCCTCAGATCTCAGCCTTTTGAGTTGCCTCAATACCAGCACAGACAAGCAAAAAGGGATTCTGCAGTAAAAGACATGTTTTCCCAATAATCATAAGTGGTTACGATAATTTGTTTCTTCAACAGTTGCAAACATTTAACATTAAGCAATGGGTAATATCTCTTGATCAAAAATAATGCCACTGTTCAATGTATTTACTCCAGAACTTCCTGAGAAAAACTCACATTATGTGAGAGTCCCCAAAAGCTGAGCTGTGAGACCCAAAAGGATTGGGAAGATGGCATGCTTTCTCCTAGAATTCCCTGAGAGTTTCCCAAAATGACCAGTCCTGGCTTGAAGGAAAATCAGATTTCTCTACTGGGTGTAGGCTACTTCCACACCAAAACTTTCTGGGAACTTGAGGATCGACAAAAATCTGTGCTAACCATAAGTCATTTTTTGCTTACACCTGATTCTTAAGATAAAAAAAGTTATTTATCACATGAGTAAAATTATACCACATGAAGACTGTATCACATGATTGGTGTTTGTGACTTCACTTTCTGTGTATGCACCTGTACCCTACTCAATAAATATCTTGTAAAATAGTTCCCTGCAGGCCCCTTAGCTGGAGGAAGACTTCAGGCCGCTGAGGTACCAAACCTCAATTCCATGATCTGTGTCTCTTATTGTCTTTCCCAGTCTCTATGAGTTGTGGTAACATCATGATTTTTTTTTTTGTCAGTCTTGGGGCTTGAACTCAGGACCTGAGCCCTGTCCTTGGGCTTTCTCAAGGCTAGAGCTCTACCACTTGAGCCATAGCACTGTTTTCAGCTTTTTTATGTATGTGATACCAAGGAATCGAACCTGGGTCTTTGTCCATGCTAGGCAAGCACTCTACCACTAGGCCAAACTCCTGGAGTCTCCAACTCTTTTTACCAAAAAACATTATAGTTTCCTTTTTCAAAGAGTAAAAAATAAGTTCTTTATGGGATATTTTAGACATTGGGTACATGGACATAAGTATATTTTCAAACTTAGTTTACCAGTAGTACAGCATCTTTGTAACATGCATGTGCTGAAAAGATAATGGACTATGCCGTTCTTTTCAAATATTCCATAATTAAAACATTTCACTAATTTAATATGGTCCTCTGGCTTCTTCCATTTAATTACTTGAAGTGATTGTTTCATTATACATTTTTTTTTTGTCTTTCGTTTTGAAGCTGCAGGTGTTTCAGCAGAGATCCTGCCTGATCATCTCCTAATGAAAGAGAGTAAAAAAAAAGCAAATGAAAAGTAGGGCCAGGGGCCGGGAGTTTGGCCTAGTGGTTAAAGTGCTTGCCTAGCATGCATGGAGACCCGGGTTCGATTCCTCGGAACCACATACATAGAAAAAAGCCGGAAGTGGTGCTGAGGCTCAAGTGGTAGAGCTCTAGCCTTGAGAAAGTCCAAGGACAGTGCTCAGGCCCTGAACTCAAGCCCAGGACTGGCAAAAAAAAAAAAAAAAAAAAAAAAAAAGTAGGGCCAGGAGTTTGGCCTAGTGGTAGAGTGCTTGCCTAGCAAGCACGAAGATCTGAATTCAATTCCTCAGTACCACATACATAGAAAAAGCTGGAAGTGGTGCTGTGGCTCACGTGGTAGAGTGTTAACCTTGAGGGAAAGCCCAAGGCCAGTGCTCAGGCCCAGAGTTCAAGGACTGGAAGAAAAGAAAAGTGAGTGAGGCTGGGTAGAAAGCCTGACCTTGAAACATGTCTTTGGTGGCAGATGGTAATGACATGTGCAAATGAGGCAAACAGCATCGTGTGAGTAGCCAATCATGTGGATGAAATGGTTGAGTCTGAGTGTAGAAGCTTATACCTGTAATCCTAACAACGCTGGAGGCAGAGAACTCAATATTGCAATTTGAAGCTGGGAGGAGAGGCCATGTGACTCTCTTCAATTAACTACCAAAAAGCCATAAATGGAGCTGTGGCTCAGCTGGAAGAGTATCAGCCTTTAGTGGAAAAAACTAAGGGACACAGCCCAGTCCCCAAGTTTAAGCCCCAGTACTGGCACACACACAGCATTGGCACATGTACAAAATATATTTCTGGTGAATGGGCTCATTTTACTATTGCCAACAGCTTAAAGCTCAGGCTTTTTTTTTTTTTTTTGCCAGTCCTGGGCTTGAGCTCAAGGCCTGAGCACTGTCCTTGGGCTTTCTCAAGGCTAGAGCTCTACCACTTGAGCCTCAGCACCACTTCCGGCTTTTTTCTATATATGTGGTACCGAGGAATCGAACCTGGGTCTTCATGCATGCTAGGCAAGCACTTTAACCACTAGGCCAAACTCCCGGCCCCAAAGCTCAGGCTTTTTAATAAAGACACCACATCAAACACTTCTCCATAGCTGAAAGACAGTGGCTCATGTCTATAATCTTAGCTACTCAGGAGGCTGAGATCAGGAAAGTCCATGAGACCTCTGTCTCCCTGCCTCTCTCTGTCTTTGCCTCTCTCTGTCTCTGCCTCTCTCTGTCTGTTTGTGTCTCTGTCTCTGTCTCTGTCTCCCTCGTCAGTTGTAGGGCTTGAACTCAGGGCCTGGGCCCTGTCTCTGTGCCATTTTGCTCATGGTTAACACTCTACCACTTTGAACCACGGCTCCGTTTCCTGAGACTTTTAAAAAATGTGTTGCTTAGTAACAATGAGACTCTTACTTCCAATTAACTACCAAAAAGCTCATGTAGCAGAGCACTAGCCTTGAGCAAAAAAAGGTCAGGGACAGCACCCAAGCCAAGATCAAGAAACTTCCAAACCCTAGAAAAAAAACTAAGAAATCTCCCCACCTCCCAGCCACTGCAGAAAAATAACCTTCCCTAAGCCAGGCATCAGCTTATAATTGTAGCTACTAAGGAGTCTGAAATCTGAGAGTCATGGTTCAAAGCCAGCCTGAGCAGGGGAGTCTTTTATCTACAATTAACCAACAAAGAGCCAGAGATGGAAGAGCTGTGGTTCTAGTGGTAAAATGCTAAATTTGAGCAGTAAAGCTCAGGGACAGCACCCAAGTCCTGAGTTCAAGCCCCAGGACAGGCACAAAGAACAAAACACCACCAACAACAATATACCTTTTCTTCCTGGATGGATTTAACACTTTGGGACTGTTAAGCAGAGGGTTTTCACCACGGGAATGATGCACTGCTGTGCCGAACAAAACAGAGAGTTTTCTGTTCAAGTCCAGAGCAGATGAGAGCCATAAGGAGACAGAGGGTTCCATTTACTCTTAGGACACGAGTGTGCCAGGGAACTAATGAGTCTCTTGGACCTTATGTTGTTCTGGCTTCAATAAAAGCACATCTCTAATGGGTAGGAAGTACTTCCTATCTGTCAAGTGTCTGGCCAGTAGGCCCCTCGTAGGGATTAGAGATTGGGCGAGAAAAAGAGGTCATTGCATACCTGGCCCAGGCAGGAAACCTGGCTAATTAATGTATTCTCAGCTATGGAGAGAAAGGGCTGATCTAGGCAGAGACTTTCAGCCTGTAGCTGGAACACAGTTTAGAGAGGATTGGAATTCCATAGGTAAAAGATATTCTTCCTTTTCCCAACACGTCCAGTATTTTTAAAACACAAAGGTCCTTCTTCAAAAATTGAACACCTTAGGTGTTACACCTTGTGTATTTCACTCTGCAGCAAAGCTGGCTCATGTGAAACTATTTTGAGGGTATTATGAAGCAAATGTGGATTGAGTCACCACTGTATTACTTCATAATTTGCCTTTTAAGCCCAGTACCAGTGGCTTACTCCTGTAATCTTGTCTACTCATGAGGCTGAGATCTGAGATCTCCTTTGAAAATTTTCTCACCAGTTGACCATCAAAAAGCCAGAAGTGGAGCTGTGACTCAAGTGGCAGAGCACCAGCTTTGAGCAAAAAAGCCAAGGGACAGTGCCCAGGCCCTGAGTTCAAACCCCCAAACAGGCACACATCCACATAAAAAAATGCCTCGTAAAAGATACTGTTGAGTTCAGCTTGTGACAATCCTATATTGGCTTAAATGGAGAACTGGAGAATACAATGTTCATTGAAGCTAGAGGGCTTGATTGCACTGTATCCTACACTAAGAGCAGACACTGCCACCTAGACACATTCGGATGCTAACTAGATGTTGGCTTTTCCTACTTGAAGAATGGCGATAATAGCAAACAGTACAATGAAAGTACAGTGAATGATAATCACCTTTCAAAATCCATGCAGTAGTTTGGGCACCTGTGGCTCACACCTGGAATCCTAGTTACTCAGGAGAGATTTAAAGATTGTGGTTTGAAGCTAGCTCAGGCAGAAAAGTCCATGAGACTCTGACCTCCAATTAACAGCCAAAATGCCATAAATGGAGTTATGGCTCAAGTAGTAAAGGGCTAGCTTTGAGCAAAAAGCTAAGTGATAGTGCCCAGGCCCTGAGTTGAAGCATTTAGTTCAAGTATATGAACTAAATGTTTACATAGTTTTCTTTGGGGGAAAAATAAGACATTTGTATTTTGCCAAATAGCAATGGCTATGCTTTAAATATTTTAAATGCAGGAGTTAATTATTCTTTGGAACAGGAGAATATTTTATAGAACAAGTGTTACTGAGACTTGTGACATTTTTCTTTTACTGTCACATTATCTTTTCCTTGAAAAGAGGAAGACAGTGGTTGGCATTCTCAAGTAAAAACACCATTAGGTTTTGATTTAATGAGTAACATACGATCTCTTAATTAATACATTTAAGAAGGAATATTACAATGTAATACAATCCATCTGGATTCACCTCTTAGCAAACACAACAAACTAATTTCCCCCACTTTTATTCCAAAAAGCAAGAGAAATCTTGCTCTTTCTTGCTCTAAACTGGTATCTAAAATTGAAAGCTATTTCAGGATTAGTTATCAAGTTCGGCATGTTTTCTTAACATCTTTGGACTTTAGCTCTTCAAATCTTATTTTGTTTTCTTCTGTTACTCCTATGATGGTTTCAACATCATTAATTATGGTCTGTAAATAACAAAAACAATACTCGTTATTTCAAGGTCTCTTACCACCTCCACTCCCCAAGCATTCATGGCTCTTATTAGAGTTCATTAGGCATTGGTATATGTAAGTTCTACTCACAGTAAGTTTCACTGACTGAGTTGCCATCTATAAATTATTGGTTACCACTCTTGCTGAAGTGACAAAACATATTAAAAGAAATCATTTGGAAACCATCTTAGAATTTGTATATCTATGAAGCTTAATGCTAAAAAGCATTAGGCTTCTATTTTGTGCATCTTCAATCCCCCCTCCTCTCTTTCCTTTCCTCTCCTCCCCTCTTCTTTCTGCTGTCCTGGGGCTTGAACTCAGAGTGTGGACACTGTCCCTGAGCTTTTTTGGCTCAAGGCTAGTACTCCACCGCTTCTGGTTTTTCTGTTTATGTAGTACTAGAGGAATAGAACCCTGGGCTTCAGGTATGCTAGGCAAGCACTTGATCACTAAGCCACATTCCCAGCTCTTATATTTCATTTTTCTATGAATTTAATTTTATTGTACTTTGCAAAAGTGTTTAGATCCCTGATAGGTTAGAAACAAAACAAAATGAATAAGTTCTTCACCACATAATTTGAGACATCTTAAAATGAGGACCAAATCTACTGATGGGGATGTTTGTTTCTATTAGTTTCTGAGACGAAAGAAGACATCTTGTTATCTTAGTTTCCATTCATCAATAATTCACATAACACCTTTTTATGTGGGCAATCGAATGGAGTTTAGAAACATAATCCTAGCTACGTAGGAGGTTGATATCTGAGGAATATAGTTCAAAGCCAGCCCAGGCAGAAAAGTCTGTGACACTCATCTCAAATTAATCAACAAAAATCCAGAAATGGATTGAGTGAAAAAGCCAGGGATAATACCCTGGCCCTTAGTTCTACTATTGGAAGAAACAAACAAAGAAAGGAAAGGAGGGAGGGAAGAGGAGAGAGAAAAGAAAGAAGGAAAGAAAAAGGAAGGAGGGAAATGAAGGAAAGAAGGAGGGGAGGGAGGGAAAAAGGGAAGAAGGACAGGAGGGAGGGAGGGAAGGAAAAAGATTCCTAGGCAACATAGTAATAGTAATAATTCCAAAATTTTTATTTTGTAATAAATCACGAGCAGTCATTCTCCATTTCTCTACCTCTATAACCATTACTTTACCTTCTATCTCTGTGGATTTGATTATTTACACATTTCATACAAATGGAATTATACAGTATTTTTTGGTGATTGGCTTTTTTTTTTTTTACCTAATATAGGTTTCTTATGTCCATTCATGCTGTAGCACATACAAAGGGTACTCCATTCCCTCTTTTGTGATTGAACAATATTCCATCACAAGAATATCATTCATATAATATTACGGAATTCATGTATTTCTCAGTTGATAGACATTTGGTTATTTATACTTTTTGGTTATAATGAATCATGCTTTAGTGAACAGAAATGTGTTTGGAAAATATATGTTTTAAATTCTTTTGTATGTGAATTGATGGATAATTTTATACTAATTAACTCTGAGGAACTGACAAACTTCACAAACTTAATACATTCTTACATGAGGGTTATAGCTTCTATTTTCTTCCTATCTTTGTCAGGATTTATTATTGTCTTCCTCTTCTATAATAATCGTGTTAGAGGGGCAGGGGGAGAGAATGGTATCTTATGGTTTGGATTTGCATTTTACTAATGATTTATGATGTCAAGCATTTGTCCACATTCTTATTGGCCAAGTATATATCTTCTTTGAAGAAATGTCTATTCAAATTCTTTGCCTAAGTTTTAATTGGGTTATCTGTCTTCTTATTCTTCCTATTAAGAGTACTTGATATATTGTGGGCACTAGAGATTTATCAGTTATATAATTTGTAAAAAATTTATCCTATTCTATAGATGGTCCTTTTACTTTATAAAGTTGTTGTTGTTTTCTTTGCCAGTCCTGGGGGCTTGAATTCAGGGCCTGGGCATTGTCTGAGGTTTCTCAAGACTAGAGCTCTACCACTTAAGCCGCAATGCCACTTTCGGCTTTTTCTGTGTTTGTGGTACAGAGGAATTGAAGTCAGGGCTTTGTGCATGCTAGGCAAGCACTCTTCCACAGTCCTGGCCCACTTTATAGGTTTTTGTTTTTGTTTTTTAATGGAATCCAGTTTATTTTCACAATGGCTGCTTGTGTGTGAGGTATCATAGCTGAGATCTTTGCTAATTCCATGTCAGATAGACTTAATTCCTGTCCTTTCTTCAGTGTTATAAAACATTTACAGTTTTAGTTCTTACATTTAATTTAATGATCCATTTTGACTAATTTTTATGTATGTTAGGTAGAAATCTGACTTCATAATTGGTGTGAATATTCATTTCTTCTATCCCTTTTTATAAAAAATCATAAGGTTATTCTTTCCCCACAGAATAATTTTAGAACCCTTGTTGAAAATCAGTAGGTAATGACATATAGATTTCTTTCTGGTCTTTCCATTCTATACAACTGTCGATATGTCCATTCTTATGCCCATACCACATTGTTTTGAGGTTGTAGCATTGTAGCAAGTTTTGAAATGGAGAAATATGAATCTTTTACTTTGTTATCCCTCCCCCAAGGTGATTTGGACTTTTTTGAGTTCTTTGCTTTTCCACACAAATTTTAGGATCATCCTGTCAACTCTACCAAAAATGAAAATCCAGATGTGATTTTGATAGGAAGTTAGTTGAATATATAGATCAATTTGGGAAATATGTAGTCTTAGCAATATTTAGACTTCCTTACTGTGGGCATAAGACAGTCTCCTCATTTATCTAGATCTCCTGGACCTCTTACCAATGTCTTGTAGTTTTTAGTGCATCAGTATTATATTTCTTCTCTTAAATTTATCTATCTTTAAATCATTTTGATGCTATTGTAAGTGTGTGTGTGTGTGTGTGTGTGTGTGTGTGTGTGTGTGCGCGCGCGCACGCACGTGTATGTGTGTGTGTGCCAGGACAGGGGCATGAATTTTGGACCTCTTGTTTTTCCACTTATAGTTAGTGCTCTACCACTCAAGCCATACCTTCAGTCTAGATTCTTTGCCAATTAATTGAAGATAAAATCTCTTTCAGGGTGGCTTCAAATCTTGATCCTTAGATCTCAGCTTCTTGAGTGCCTCGTCACTGACTCCCACTTTGATAGTAATTTGAATTTATTTGCCTTTTATTTCTAGATTTTTTTCACTTCTAATCTAAATACAATTGATTTTTGTTTAGTGATCATATGTCTTGTAACTTTGCTTAACTTGTTAACAGATTGTAATCGATTATTGATGGGTTCATTAGGATTCTCTACATACTGAGCCCTGACAGCCATTCTTCAACCAGCCTTCTCAGAAGCCAGCCAGGCGGTTCCTGATTAAGTACTTATTAGCATACTGACTCTAGTTCCTGGAACATGGACCAAACTATTCCTGCCTAGTTGAACTCATGCCCATAAATCAATGTGACCAGTAGATACTGGGGGTAGATCTGACTCAGGGGGAGAAGGGGTAAAAGGCAAACCCCTTTCTCCCCAGGAGCCAAAGCACATTGATTTCCAGGTTCTGCTACTTACTCTTACATGTGGCCTTTTCCTTTCCCTTTGCAATCAATTCTCTCTTCTGTTCAAGTTCTCCACTGCTTTGTTTCTATAGTCTTCTAGAGGGCAAGGGTCTATTCACTTGCTTATCAATATGGTATCAAGGTAGAAAGTTATTCAAGAAATCACACTGGATGCTGGTGGTCCACGCCTATAACCCTAGCTACTCAGGAGGCTGAGATCTGAAGATGGTGGTTCAAAGCCTGCCTAGGGAGGAAGGTCTGTGAGACTCTTATCTCCAATTAACCACCAGAAAACTGGAAGTTGTGCTGTGGCTCAAAGTGGTAGAGCATTAGCTTTGATCACAAAACTGAGTCCTACAACTGACCACAAAAAAAAAAAAAAAGACAAAAAAGAAAAAGAAATCACTTGGGCAAAACAGGAAGCCACAGAGAGAGGAAGGAGGCAGCTTTTTTTTTTTTTTTTGCCAGTCCTGGGCTTGAGCTCAGGGCCTGAGCACTGTCCTTGGACTTTCTCAAGGCTAGAGCTCTACCACTTGAGCCTCAGCACCACTTCTGGCTTTTTTCTATGTATGTGGTACCGAGCAATCAAACCCAGGTCTTTGTGCATGCTAGGCAAGCACTCTGCCACTAGGCCAAACTCCCAGCCCTGTTACTGGCATTTTTGAATTGAGCTTTCTCAGTCCCACTGAAGGAAAAACAATGATCATTCTCCCAGCAAGTCAGATCACTAGTTTAAGTCAAAAATGTAATAGAAGCCAAGCACTGGTGGCTCGCACCTGTAATCCTAGCTACTCAGGAGACTGAGATCTGAGGATCTCAGGGACAGTGTCCAGGCTCAGAGTTTAAACCCCATGACAAAAAATAGGAATAATAAAATTATGTTTTCTTTAATCAAGCTTTTGCTGGGTTTTCTGTTTCAGATGAAAAACTATATATGTGATGTCTAGTTGAGTCCTTTCAGTTACTTGCCTTAATCAAGCATGATGAAGAGAATGCTGGGAATCAAATCTATACTTGATCAATACCAAGCCACCAGCTCTGTTCAGCCAGTATGTCAAAAAGTCCCATGCATTGCTGGGTGCTTGTGGTTCACATCTGTAACCCTAGCCAGTCAGGAGGCTGAGATCTGAGGATTGCAGTTAAAATCAGCCCAGAGAAGAAAATACATGTGATTCTTACTTATCTCTAATTATCCAGTAAAAAAGCCAGAAACAGAGCTGTGTCTCAAGTGGTAGAGCACTAGCCTTGCACACAAAAGCTCAGGGGCAATGCCCAGGCCCTGAGTTCAAGCCACAGGATACACACACACACACACACACACACACACACACACACACACACATCCATATGTGGCCCATCCTTGTGTTCTAGAATTACACACAACGGGATTCACTGATTTTTTTTTTTTCCCCCATGATTTGAGGATTTGGATTCAGGGGCTCAAACTTGTTCACTTGGTTCTCTACCACTTGAGCTATGCCTCCAGCCCAGATTTTTTGTTGGTTATTTTGGATATGGTGTTTCTTAGCTCTTGAGTAGCTAGAATTATAGACATGAATCACTGGCACTTGGCAGGACTGAACATCTTTAGAGGTCATAATGGAGGCTTCAAAAATGTGAAGCTGAGTGCAACAGGAGGCTGAGTTTGGGAGGATATAGTTTGAGGCCAGCCCTATCAATAACAACAACAACAACAACAGTAAAGGTTCAAAGTGGAGTGCTGGTAGCTCATGTCTGTTCTCCTAGCTACTCAGTAGGCTGAGACTGGAAGACTGCAACTCAAAGCCAGCCTGGTCAGGAGAGTTCACGAGACTCTTATCTCCAATGAACCCCCAGAAAACCAGAAGTGATGCTGTGGTACAAAGTGGTAGAGCACTCACCTTGAGCTGAAGAGCTCAGGGACAGTGCCCAGGCCCAGAGTTCAAGGCCCACAACTGACAAAATAAAAATGGGAAGTGTGGCTCAAGGGGTGGAACACCTGTCTATACTTGGAGAAATGGGATGGAGTGCATGACACACACCCATGCTGGCATTTTCCCCTGCTTCTTAGCACACATTGCCCCTCTTGAGCCTTAGATCTTCTGTGTTTCTAGCCACGGAGACTCCCCAGGAGTCACTAGGCAGGCAGTCTATGATGTGAAATATAGATAGGTTACATTCACAAATTTTGGTTGTGACAGTCTCTGTGTTGGTTCCATGGTGACATTGCAGTTTCACTTCCAACATCAGAAAGCTCTCTTGTCTCTCAAGCTTGGGGTTTGAACATGGCAGTGAGTTAAAAACAAGTTTCCTCTATTTCAAAGAAAAAGTTTCAAACTATTCAATTTAACTAACGGGTTTAGTGGGGACCTCATAAAATTGACCCTGCACATTGTAAAATAAGTGCTGCTTAGAATTAAAAAAAAAAAGAAAAGAAAGAAAGAAAGAAAGAAAAAGGAACGATGGTTTAGCACTTGTTTACAATACAGCATGAGGTATTTTCAGCCCTTGTATAGAAATTAACCAGAATCGTTAGTTAATTAACACCTCACCTTAAAATTGGTCTCGCCTTGCATATTAGGTACTGATATCTCTTGATGGATGATGAAGAGATTGCGGGCAAAGGTCATGAGGGATCCCTGGAGATCCACACCGATTGTTCTGTTAATGATATCCAAACAAATGAGTTTACCAATGAGTCCCCTTACAGGCTTAAAAACAATTCGCCCTCTCATTTGTGCGGCTGCTGATGGAATTTAATGAGTATTTTCAATCTCACAAGGTGGCAATCTTCAGGGAGATATGAAAGATGAGGCTCCATTTTAACTTGTCAACAAAAAGGATTTGCGTAATAAATATTTTTTATTAATCAACAGCAGAAGAAAGCAATGGGTTCAGTCATTTCTTTGCAAAATAGCCTACTTCTGAGCCAAGACAGTGAGATTCTCTGTATTTTTTCTAAGTTCCTCGAAGAGAATTGTTAAGTGTCATCCATGCTTTGTCATTCATTTCTTTCTCCACATTTGTAGCTCTGGACTCTGGAGAATTTGGTCTGGGATTTTTATTTTCTGTTTTATGTAGACAAGAAATTCCTGTCACTTATGAGCATATCTTGCTCAGGTTTAATGACAGAGAACCCCATTTCTGAACAACTGTCTGTATGCAGCTGAACCCCTACTCTCAGAAAGACTTCGAGACAAACAATCTTGTGGCATGACAAAATGACTGGTGAACACTGGAATACTCCTAATTCTCTCTCCCTCCCTCCCTCTCTCCCTCCCTCTCTCCCTCCCTCTCTCCCTCTCTCCTTTTGTGCCAGTCCTGGGGTTAAAACTCAAAGCTGTTCCTGTGTTTCTGTGCTCAGGGCTGGCACACATATCACTTGAACCACAGCTCCGCTAACAGATTTCTTTATGGTGGTGGCTAATTGGAGTTAGAATCTCACGAACTTTCCTGCCCTGGTTGTCTTTGAACTGTGATCCTCAGATCTCAGCCTCCTAAGTTGCTAGGATTACAAGCATGAGCCACTGGCACCTAGATATTTCATGTTTTAATTTGGATACTCCAAAGTATTTTTCCTAGCTATTTTTTTAAACTTTCTTTGTCAAAGGAACATAAAAGGTGAAGCCAATGGATTTTTTTTAAATAATTGTTCTATCCTCAGGGAGTGACTATAAAGAGCTGCTCCTTAAGGCAGCTATAAGAAAACATGATGAAAAACAAAAGCAAACAAACAGCCTTCCTCCAAATTTGGGGCTTTTTCATAGTTCTTGAAGTAATTTCCCTTAAATCTAAGGTTCAACTCAGTCTGGAATAATCCAGGTGAATTTTTAGATCAGGGTGGCACTGACTAAATGTTTCTCACTCCCCAAAACAAGTAATAGCTCTTGGTCCTGCCACTGATTGACTTTTGGGAATCTACTTAAGCTTTCTGGGCCTTCCTTATTTGTTTTCCCTCTGAAATAAAGGAATTGGACCACATTAGTGCTTCTGAACTTTTTGAGATAAACCTTCCCCAAATACAGGCAGAGCATGCCACTTGGAGCTGCTAAACAGTAGAGTCTCTGCTTTCAAGAAACTAATAAGATAGAGACAACTTCAGAGTTAGTAATTTCGAACAGAAATTTGGCTTTCAGGCTGGGAATGTGGCTTAGTGATAGAGTGCTTGCCTCGCATGCATTACGCACTGGGTTCAATTCCTCAGTACCACATAGACAAATCTGGAAGTAGTGCTGTGGCTCAAGTGGTAGAGTGCTAGCCTTGAGCAAAAAGAAGCTCAGGAATAGTGCCCAGGCCCGGAGTTCAAGCCAGGAATGGAAAAAGAAAAAGAAATTTAAATTTGTGTTTCCTCATCACAGGGTCAGTATGTAGTAGATCCAGGATTTTTAGTTTAGGAGTCCAGGGATATTTCATTTCACTTATGACATATATACATCTCTATATATTACTCTATATTTTGCTGGATTATTTCATGTAAACAGCATGAGGAGACTGTGTTCTGGCTGGCGCTGGGTCTGACTCTACCTCCCAGGGGAGGAACAGCTTTCCAAGTCATTAGAGCACTTTTCTAACCATGCCAGAATGGTAACAGGCTTTCCTCAACTGGAACATCTAACATGGCTATCAGGCAGATTTGTTGTACTTTGTATGTATATGCTATTGAATAAAATAGATTAACTATGGACGCTTACCTACCAATTTTGGTTATTATGATTACAAATAACACATCTAAAGACACTGTATGAAATACCTGAAGATATAGGTACACCAACACAGGTTTCCATAGATCAGCATTGCGATTAAAATGCATGAAGAAAACATGACTTCCACTGATTGTAGAGTCTATCTGTTTAGCTTATTATCTCATAAATACACATCATACTTACAACATGCCCATCTTGTTTCTCTTCACGTGTTCATATAGGACAAACACAGTTCCTTTTCTGTCCTGCAAAAGTTGAGAGGGGAGAAAAGAAATAGCATATTACCTAGAAAGGAAAGGAAATATATTTAAGACTGATTTGAATTGCAAACTATAGCTCCCTTCACAGTGACTTATGTTTATGGACTCTGAAGCACAGAGGAGGCTTGTTAATTTTTTGTTGTTTTTTTCTATGGCTGTGTGTCAGTGCCTGGGTTTGAACCCAGGGCTTGACTTGAGCACTGACCCTGAGCTTTTTTTTTTTTTTTTTTGCTCAAGGATGACACTCTGCTATTTGAACTATACCTCCACTCTGGCTTTTTGGTGATTAATTAGAGATAAGAAACTCACAGACTTTGCTGGTTTTGTACTGTGATCTCAGTTTCCTGAGTAGGTAGGATTACAGATATGAGCCGCCAGTTCCTGGACTAGAATAGTGTTTTTTAGTATGATCCTCAGAGCACCTGCACCAGAATCATCTGTTTGTTAGAGATGTTTTAATGGTGCCATCGACATTCATAACTCTTTGCTGGGAATCTACTTTTTAACTCACTTCTGGGGAGAACCTTCAATATAAAACTGAAAACTCTGTTGTCAAGAGCAACTGGTTAAAAAGTAGTAAAAAGTAATTTGTACTTAGATGGAATATCAGATGTTGTTTCTAGCACACCCTACAGCCTCATCAATGGATTCTGAGATTCATATTGAACAACTCTGTATGTCTGTATGTATTGGGAGCAGATGGACAGACACCTTCTGCTCAGTTTGCTGGAGGTTCAGTTGTTCTCTCCCTTGATTCCCTGCTCTCTTTTTTTTGTGCCAGTCTTGAGGCTTGAACTCAGGGCGTGGGCTATTTTTGCTCGAGACTAATGCTCTACTACTAGAACTTTTGCTCGAGACTAATGCTCTACTACTAGAACTTTTGCTCGAGACTAATGCTCTACCACTAGAACTCCAGCTCTACTTCTGGCTTTTTGGTGGTTATTTGGAGATGAGAGTCTCACAGACTTCATTGCCTAGGATGGTTTCAAACCAGATCTCAGCCTCCTGGATAGGTAGGATTACAGTCATAGACCACCAATGCCTGGCTTTTTCAATATTACTGATTTATAAAAATGATTTTTAGATTCTCTTTTGCACTGGTGATAATATCTCCTTAATTCCCTTTATTAAGTAAACTCTCAAACATATTTATTTTTATGTTTATGTATGAGATATGGCTTTGCATTGTTTTGAAAATGATATTTTGTTATCTCTGAATAAACAAAAAGTTGCCATAAAGTTTTCCAGTAATAGACTCATCTGTAAAGTTGTGAACTCCCCATTACTGGAAGTCCAAAATGGAGAGCTATATATAAGTTGGAGATTTTGGTAAGAGAAATCATGGCACAATTCTATGATGGTAGTGGTTAACTCCCTCCTAGATTAGAGCAGTCACTGGGACAGAACTAAGGCCCTAATATGCAACCTCTGCATATTAGAACTCTCTGGAGGCTTTAAAAACAGAATGCCAGTGGCTCACTCCTGTAATCCTAGCTACTTACAAGGCTGAAATCTGAGGATTGTGGTGTAAAGCCAGTTTTACAGAAAAGTCTGTGAGGCTCTAAGCTTCAATAAACCACCAAAAAGCTGGAAGTGGATGTGTGGCTCAAGTGGTAGAGTGCAACTCTTGAGGAAAAAAAGCTCAAGGACAGGGCCCAATCTTAAATCCAAGCCTTTAGGCTCAAGGATTGGTACACACACACACACACACACACACACACACACACACACACACACACACACACAAAGAAAACACTGGGTTCCACTTCCAGAAATACTGGTTTATATGGTCTAGACTGGGCCCTGAGCATGGTGTCATGTTGGAACTGGGGATAGAGCAATCAGATCCTGTTTTTATGAAGTCCTGGTATTTCATTAATGGTAGATTTTTTAAAGTGTTGAATGCTGTTTATTTATTACTAAGTTCTTTTGTGTGTGCTTTCTTAAATCTTGTATTTGGCACGAGTGCTTCACTACCTCTCACTAACTTGATGTGTAGGTATCCATCCCCATTAAGGGCATCCAAATGAATAGCCAAGGTTGAGAACCATTGCCAAATATGTCTTTAAGTTCCTCCCTCACTCCCTCCCTCATTTCTTTCCTCCCTCTCTCTCTCTCCCTCCCTCCCTCCCTCCTTCCCTTAGCCTCCTCTCATTATTTCTTTACACCACTGTGATTTGGGATTTGAACTCAGGGCCAGTTAAAAGGTGTTCTACCACTTAAACCAGGTCCCATCCCCCCCTTTTTAACTTTTTTAGTAAGAAAAGGTTGGGTATCTTTTTTTTTTTGCCAGTCCTGGGGCTTGAACTCAGGGCCTGAACACTGTCCTTGGGCATTTTCCTCAAGGCTAGCACTCGGCTACTTGAGTCACAGCACCATTTCTGGCTTTTTCTATGTATGTGGTACCGAGGAATCAAACCCAGGTCTTCATGCATGCTAGGCAAGCGCTCTACCACGAGGCCAAATTCCGGACCCCGAGTATCCTTTTTTTTGTCCATAGCTGTATTCAGAGTCTGTTCCTGCCTTCTGTGTAGCTGTGATTACAGCTGTGTAATCAATAGTCTGGACTTATTGACACAAATGGGGTGTGATCTCAGATCCCAATTATCCAATCTCTGCCTCCTGAGTAGCTAAGATTATAGGTTTGAGCCATTATGCCCATATCATATTGTCTTCGCAATCTGATAGAGTAGCTTTTAGCCACATGAGGCTAAGGAAAGCTTGATGCAGTAGCAGTCCAAATTAAAATGTAGCCTTCAAAGATGTAAATAGACAAGCTACAGCCAATTGTAATTATTTCAAATGAATATAACACATACCCTAATTATGTTAAAATAAAAATTTCACTATGGTGAAATAAAAATTTATCATTTAAACTACCTTTACTTATTTGCTCTGTGAAAATTGTACATGAAGGTGTCAGAACCATTCTATGGTTCTATGATTAATATTGCAAATCACTTCTAGTAAATGTTTCTCATTTCAGAATTTTATTTCTCCCTTTGTTCAGATAACTCTGTATGGTGGAAGAGCATCAGGGATTATCTGGAATCTAACCCCCATATGAAGGTTCATAGCTATGCCACTCTAAGGACCTGTGCACATTATTGCACTCTTCTCCCTTCAGGGAACAAAATTCTTGACTGAAAGTGTTTTTCTCTTTTTTTTCCCAGTAGTTTAAAATTTCAATCGAATTGTCTTCTACCCTTTATAGATTCTGTTGAAAAGTCTGATTCAGTCTTATTGCATGTTTCTGAATAGTGACTTTTCTTTTCTTTTTAAAATTGTTTTTAATGTTTTCCTGTTCTATTTAATGTGTGTGTGTGTGTGTGTGTGTGTGTGTGTGTGTGTGTGTGTGTAAATGTGCCAGTCCTGTGGCTTGAACTCAGGGAGTGGGTGCTGTCTTTGAGCTTTTTGGCTCATGGCAAGAGTTCCATCACTTGAACCACTTCCAGCTTAGATTTTTTGGTGTTTAGCTGGAGATAAGAGTCTCCTGGGCTCTTTTACCCAGATTGGCATTGAACACCATCCTCAGATCTACCTCCTGAGTAGCTAGGATTACAGGTATGAGCCACTGGTCATTGGCTTGTGGTTATTTTTAACACCAGGTTCTTGGCTGTTTGTTGTAGTATAAAGTGCATGAGAGTACATGTTCTATTCCCTTGGGTTGGCATGCATCTCTGATCACTGTTGTTAATCTCAGGGATCTGAATTAAGAACACTCAGTCTCCGTGAGTTTCCAATGCAGTGAAAAGGATGTGGCTCTGAAAGATGGTGCCTAACAAGAATATATCTCAACTCTGTTCATATGTTACTGGCCAAAACAAGTTCCGATGGCCAAGACTAACTCTAGGAGGAGGGCTACGGATGTGTAATGTTGTTATATATCTAGAAGGACAGACAGAATATTTTTGAGCATCCCTTATGCTTCCCACCAACGCGACATCCTGATCAGAATCGATGATTGCTGGTGGTTGTGGAGCCAATCAGAAGCCCAGCCCTGCGCCACGCTGTCGCACGCAGTAAGCATCATGCCTTTCTCCATATGGCTTTCATTACAACTTCATTTCATTAGGAAACCAGTGGGGGGATTCTGTAGCATTATGGAAATACCAGGAAGGAGAGTCACCGAGTTATTCACAAACTCAGCAATACTTCTTTCCGATATTCATTAAGGAAAAACATAGTCCTGGACTGGTTTATGCCCCACCCCTAACCTTTTCCCCTGCAACTTTGGGTAAGAAGCACTTTTTGAAATTCTGTGATACTGATGGGGAGAAAAACAATGCATAAGAACAATGGAAAGGGCTTCCTTTGGTAGTTTCACCAGTGTTATGTTGTTAATGTTGCTTGTATTGGCTGGAAAAATCACCAATTTTAAAGTTACAACAGGCAGCAGAGAATATACTGGAATTTAGATAAATATTTTTCTTTTTAGAGTTAATAGAACCCAAAAGGACAATGAAATTTTAGGAAAATAGTTGCGGGTATTGTGTGTGTGTGTGTGTGTGTGTGTGTGTGTGTGTGTGTGTGTGTGTGCATGCACGTGCACACTCTAGTAGTGGAGCTTAAGTTTAGATTCTGGACACTATCCTTTAGGGTTTTTTTTCACTTAAGACTGGTGCTCTACCGTCTAAGCCACAGTCCTGCCAACTTTTTGGTGCTTTATTGGAGATAAGGTCTCACAGACTTTCCTGCCTGGCCTGGCTTTGAACTGAAATCTTCAGATCTCAGGCTCCTGTGGTAGTTAGGATTACAGGCGAAAGCCACCAGCTTCCAGTGAGAAACTAATGGTTAAACCTATCTCCTCCTCTTCTGTAAGGTAGAGACAATTCTGAGGAGCCATGGTAAAATGTTTGGTGCTTTCCCAACTGAAGACCATGTAAAGGGCATGTAGGTGGAATAATCACTTTAAAAAACATCCCAGAACACTTGGACTGGGTCAGTAATCATAATTAATGAGAAGGAGGCAGAGATAGATCGGGATACCTTAATGAAATGGAAAGAAACATGTCTCATCTCATGGCCCCTTGGGAGTTCAAATGTCAGTTCCATAATACTGTTAGTTGTGTGACCTTAAGAAACCTTCATATTAATATGCTAGAAATAACACATCTTTACAACACAGCATGAGGAACAAATGAGTCAGTGCCAGTACGCAGGAGGTACTCAATAAATGTGGTTTTATCATCTGACTTCCCAAGAAAGGACAGTTAAGAATCAGGGACTCCTAACCACACATGGACTGCAGATTCTAAACATGTTAGAATAAATCTCAGGAAAAATAAGGCAACAGTATTGCTGGAGAAGTTCCATGGGATCAGATCAAATGACTTTTTCACCTCAGATTTTTATAACCTCTTTCTTCTTCCTCCTCCTGCTGCTCCTCTTTTTCGTTTCCTTCTCCTCTTCATCTTTCTCCTTCTCCTCCTCCCCCTTCTTCCTGTTTCTGTCTGTCTGTCTGTCTGTCTCTGATTACCCCACTTTTTTTTTTTTTTTAACAAAATGAATTCTTCTAGTCTCTGGATTGCATCCCCTCTCGTTGCTTTTGTTATTCTTTTCTTCTTCATGTTCCATTATTTTGCTATCCCCAATCCATGTTTCTCTTTCTCCCCCATTCTCTCTTTTTGCCTGTATAGGTGACTCTGTGAAGCACTGGCCGTTCATTATGTGTTTAGTGCCTTCTGCCTGCCTTTCCCGCAGGTCTCCACGTGAGCTCCTGGCTCTCAGTGGGCCCCTTCCCCCATGCTTGCTTCCCCTGGGCCATGGTGGTAGAATTTCCCAGTTAAAGTCTGCTTTTAGAAATATCTCTGATTAAATCAAGAGACAAAGCCAGCACTTCAACCAAATTCAAAGTCCTTAGCCCAAGAATCCATCTCCAAAAATGATAGCTGGTAAAAGAAAGGAAGACAACCTGTTTTCTTTGGACACCAGACTTTCACTGCCAACTATGCTCATTTAAAGTTTGTTCTATTTTGATATTTTAGTAGAAAATAAATAGATTCAAAAGAAGCTACAGTTAGATTTAGCCACCTTGTGGTACAGTGGAAGTGTTTCAGCCTACTTGGTTTGGGTTTAAAAGCTATTTAGTTCCAAAAGGATTGTGTGTAGCAAATTCAGCAACTAACTTCAGGCAGATTTTTCCATCTAGCCTATTCATTCTTTTCTGTATGTTATTAAATTTAATGTAATTTTCAAAGAAAACACAAACTCATTGTATCTACATTTGTAACCAGTACAGATCAGTCTAATCAAAAGGTTTCATGCAACCTGACAGTCTGACAGTGCTGTGGCAGCTTGCTGGGGGTTGGCAGGTACCACCACACCATCCAGTCACTGTCAATCCCAGCTTAAGGTTTAAATTCTTCTCAAGGGACTCTAAAAATATCTAACTTCCCAAACTACTGGTTCTCAAGAATGAGAACCGCAACTAATAGATACTGAATCCCTTCAAATCAAAACATTCAATCAACTGGCAACTGCTCAATTATTAAGCCATTATATACACATTATATTTAATGTGGGAGGTGAGTTTATTTTAATAAGTTGGATGTGATGTGGGATTGGATCTTCCGCAAGAAAGTGCTCATGGAGCCACTCAGGATCTCAGGCCAGCCTTTCATAGCAGAGATTTGAAAATCTGGGTCAAAGGGGGAAAAACAAGGAATTGTTTCTCTAGTGTCTCTAGGCATAAAATGTTGGCTGTGGTTTAGGGAGGAGATGTGTTGTTATTTCCTCAAACAACCACGTTAGGTTAGAGAAATTGCACAGGGGCCAAAGCAGATATATTCTGAAAAAACCATAGTAGTTGGGGTTCCAGGCATGCATCATCAATCCCAGCACAAGACAATTCATTGGCAAGCTTCCTTAGAAGGGTTAGGAAACTTAAGGCCTGCTTGGGAATCAAGAACAGGTTCCCAAATACCTCCTAAATCTAGTGACCAGCAGGACTTTTGCTTAACCAAGGTGAATGTGGAACTTTGGGGTGGAGATTATGGGGGAAAGCTGAATTTCCCAGGACTGAGTATACTACCCCTTAAGATAGAACTGCTTCTCAATCCTCTCCCCAAGAGGGCGCTGCCTTCCTTTGCATACACACAAAACTAGTCTTCAAGAACATCTGCTTGAAGGGACATAAACTATTGGCCTCCAGTATCCCCCATAGGACTGTAGTCAGTTTAGGCTCTTCATACCTCAAGGTCATAGCCAATGCCATGGACTTTACACATCTGCAAAAATACGTAGTAGAAAACGAGCGAGAGATTGCTGTGCCTCAGTTGGGTAGTCATCACTGCATAGCGACTGGTTGACGATGACTGGAAAAGAGCAAAATGAAGTTACACTCTTAAAGACATTTAAATGAGGGGTGTGTGTGTGTATGTGTATGTGTGTTGGTACTAGGGACTTTAGCTAAGAGCTTGGTGCTTTTTGTGCCGCCATATCTCCTCTCTGCTTTTTACTGATTTGTTAGGTGTACAAATCTCTTGGATCCTCAGAGTTCAGCCTCCTGAATAGTTAGGATTATAGTTGTGAAACCACTCACTAAATAAGTCTTTAACTTTAGGATAGTTATAGGTTGGCAGAACAGTTACAGAAATAATAATGAGAGTTTATAGTAAGGAAACAGAGAAGCCACCATTTAAAAGGTCAAATTCTGAGTCTTCATTGGAGAACCAGAAGACTGCTAGTAGACTCACATCCTTATTTCACCATAACCCCCCAGCTTACTCCTTAATTAACATTTGGCTTTGCTGTGGGACCTTTGTCATAACTAAGAACCAAACTAGTGTATTATATGAAGTTCCTATTTCCTTTAGCTTTCATCTCATTAATATTTCCCTTTTTTGTTCTAGAATTCCACCTCAGTGTCTTAGTTTCCTCTGGACTGTGACAGTTGCTCAGACTTCCCTAGTTCTGATGATCTTGACAATTTTGTGGGGTGGTGGTGGTGGTGAGGGATCCATCCTGGGGCTTGAACTCAGTCTCAGTGTCTAGGACCTCATTCCTAAGCTTTTTTTTTTTTTGCTCAAGGCCAGTGCTCTATCACTTGAGCCACAGCTGTACTTCCAGTTTTGTATTGGTTAATTGGAGATAAGAGTCTCATACACTTTGCTGCCTGGTCTGGCATCACATCAAGATCTTTAGATCTCAGAATCTCAAGTAGCTAGGACTATAGGTAGAAGCTACAAATGCTCAGCGATCTTGGCAAGTTTGAGAACTGGTGAGGAATTTTTGTGAAGTGTCCCTTGCTTTGAGGGACTGATGTGCTCACGTTTGGGAGATGACCACATAGCTCAACTGCCATTTTCATCATGTCAATAGCAAAGGATCAGGGTCCGTGTTATTTTGGAACCTTGGATGTTGGATGCCTGGGTTAGCTTAGTTCATACAACAGTGAGGTAAAACCTGTAGGAGGTCCCTATGGGGGCATTGTGGAAGGAGGGGACTTACGGAGGTTATTAAGTCACTGGTTGCATCCCCTGGAAGGAACTGGTGGAGCCTAGATATCTGCCTCCTGGCTAATGATGGTTTTGCTTTGCCATGTGGTCCCTGTTATGGGCGCCTATCACCTCCACAAAAAGCTCAGAATAACTGAGTCATTTGGTTACCAATTAGAATCTCCAAAACTGTGAGTGGAACAAATGTGTTGTTTTTTTTTTTTCTTAAAGAAAATAAGTTAAAGGGCCAGGCGTTTGGCCTAGTGGTAGAGTGCTTGCCTAGCATGCACAAAGACCTGGGTTCGATTCCTCAGTACCACATACATAGAAAAAAGCTGGAAGTGGTGCTGTGACTCAAGTGGTAGAGCACTAACCTTGAGAAAAAGTCCAAGGACAGTGCTTAGGCCCTGAGTTCAAGCCCCACAACTGGCAAAAAAGACAAAAAAGAAGTCAATTACCACAAGTATTTTGTTATTGTAATAGCTGACACCAAGGATTACAATATGACTTAGTGTTGATGATATTGATATGATACTGATATATGATATATTGATAATAATATACCCCTTTCCCTACTATACTTTTTGGAAGCAGGACACTAAACATAGTCCACATTCTAGAGGTGGATAGTTTTAGAACTCTGATGCAAACTGCTTTGTTTAGGAAACTGCTATTCTTGCTTTACCTATTAGTGAGTGCTATCCTAAAGAAATTGGTTACAGTTGGCCCAAAGAATTTTACTTATCCATTTTCTAAAAATCAAAGATGTGGAATTTTGAGGATCTTCAGGTGCTTGAAAACCAGGTGGGTGGACTTGCATGGTCACTTGGAATAGGAAAAGGCAGAGGAAGTGATATAGATTCACCATAGGCTATGGGAGATGCTGGCACCTTCACATTCACCTGTAGTGAAATTTCAGACTTTGTCTCAAAGATCTGCAGGGAGCTGGAGCTAAGTGCCAACAAATAATGGAAATCATTTTCTCTTCTGTATTTCTTTCTGTCTCTATCTGCTTCTCTCTCTCTCTCTCTCTCTCTCTCTCTCTCTCTCTCTCTCTCTCTCTCTCACACACACACACACACACACACACACACACACACACACACACACATTTGACTCGTTATGTGATATATTTCCTCCCCCATGCAGTGTTTACATCAAATGCTGAATCTTAGAGTCCTATTGGAGACCACTGTAAGGTGCTTTTCCTACAGGCAGTCAGAATCGGTGTCTAGAAAAACATAAGGAATCCCCGGGGCTAATGAACCTTGAAATGTGTTTCTACATTAGTATTAAACCAGTTGTAGTCATTGGGGTTTTATTTTTAGCTGATACACAAAATCATAAAGCTGTCCAGGCACCCATGGCTCACACCTGTAATCAATCCTAGCTACTCAGGAGGCGGAAATCTAATGATTGACATTTGAAACCAGCCTGGACAGAAAAGTCCATGAGACTCTTATCTCCAATTAACCACCAAAAAGCTGGAAGTGGAGCTGTGGCTCCAGTTGTAGAACACTAGCTTTGAACAAAAAACAGAATTAAGGGACAATGCCCAGGTTCTGAGCTCAAGCCCTATTACTGGCATGTAGAAACAACAACAACAACAACAACAAAAAAACCATTAAGCTGTACATATTAACAGGATAGTATGTAATGTTTAAACTTGTGTACATTACATAATATATAAACCAAGTTAAAAGTATTAATTGCCTCAAACATTTATCACTTAGTTACGGGAAAGACTTTCTTTACTTTTGGCTTTTTGAAGTATAAAATACTTACCTCTCACCTGTGTCACTCTGTTGTGAACAGTGCCACAGCTTCTTTCTCCTACCTCACTGTAACTTAGTACCACTGGCCACTGGATCTCTCTCCCTCCACCTTCTCCTTAGGGACTTACTTTTAAATACAAGAAAATATCTTGGATCCTCCTATGTTTCACGGTCATAAATAATTTCCACCCTATCCTATGTTATTCCCCTGACTGTCTCCTCATATGAGTAGGAGTTTTCTGGGGTCAGCCCCTATTCCATTTTTGAATCTCTAGAACCCGGGCACAGTGCTAACACAGCACAGACCTTCCGAGTCTATTAAACAAGGGAAGTGAATAAATAAAATGAATTAGGTGGAGAGACCTTCCATGTGTGTGAGGGTGAGGTGTGGGCGTGGGTGTGCATGTATGTGGGATGTGCACGCATGTGCATGCTTGCCAGTACTGGGACTTGAACTCAGGTCCTAGGCACAGTCCCTTTGCTTTTTCTGCTCAAGGCTGATGCTCTAGCACTTAAGCCACACCTCCACTTTCAGCTTAACCGGGGAGAAGCACCTCATAGATTTTCCTGCCCAGGCTGAGTTTTAACCTGGATTCTCAGATCTCAGCCTCCTGAGTAGCTACAATTCCAGCCATGAGCTACAGGGTACCTGGCTGTGCTCTTCCTTCTGACTTAAGAGACTCTTCAAAGCTATGAGAGTCCAGGGACCAGTCGTGGATCTGTGCTTTGGAGTAGAAGCGGGTGATTTACAAAGCATTCAGGGTGGTCACACCAGCCCCAGGGAATGATGAAGCAAGACAGTCCCACTAGGCCTTGAGTCCAAAAGGTCAGTGTGGCCTTGGTGAACTACATGGGAATTCTTGGTAGGATGATACTAGAAGCAGTTAAGAGATGCTCTGGGTGTCTAGTTAGAGAGTCTGGAGGGATGTGACCGCCAGCTCTCCTCAACCCTCCACGTGACGCTCCTGTCTTCACAAAGGCTCAAGCCTTTGCACTTGGAGTGACTTGTAAATACTCTGGAATTCCATGTAGCAACTGAGCACATAATTGCATGGTAATTGCTATGAGTTCACCAGATAATTCCAAGGGTATTTTTGTTCTCTCAACTTGTCTTCTGCTGCTATCATAGATAGGCAAAGCATAGAATATCAAGCTCCAGTCAGCAAGAGAGGCCAGGCAGGCACCTAGTAGCAGGGTCTGCCTTCAGTGCTGTGGCTCCAGGCCACAAAGCCCAGCAGAAGAGCTCACTGTCCTGTAGTACAAGATTCAAAGACATTACTAAGGACAGGGCGCCCTGAGTTCTCTTCCTGTCTGTGAATCCCAGACCTAAGCTTGTAAGTTCATAAGGAATCTGAGAGAGAAGTCAGGGTAATTTGGTATTTGTCCATTTTGAATATAGAGGGAAAGAGGTATCTTCTCTATGTGTGTTAACTTGATGGACAAAGAATCATAGACATTGTAAAAGGTGGCACATTTTGTCAGGTGTAGTGGGAACTGGGCCCTGGAAAGGACCTGTCTTTCATGAAAAGAACTATTTTTTTTGTCAGTCCTGGCCTTGAGCTCAGGGCCTGAGCACTGTCCTTGGGCTTTCTCAAGGCTAGAGCTCTACCACTTGAGCCACAGCATCACTTTCAGTTTTTTCTATGGATGTGGTACCAAGGAACTGAACCTGGGTCTTTGTGCATGCTAGGCAAGCACTCTACCACTAGACCAAACTCCTGGCCCTGAAAAGGAATTATCTCTTTTTCCATTTCAATGAATATTATTTTGTATGATCAGATGCACAGAGACATTGCACCTCTTTTGGTCTCACCATGTGTAAATGCCTAGAGTTCTATATCATTTATCATGTCCCAGTGTGTTTTAGGTCTAGCTCAAAAGAACTTGTCTTTGAGTGAATAAATGGAGCAGTGGTACTCACTAAATACTATGTTGGAAATGAACTGTCTAACTTGTGGATGTGGACAGGAGGGAAAAATTGGGAGGGAACTAGAGAAGGGGTAACATTGGCCAAAAAGAAATATATTCTTTACCTTACTTATATAACTATAACCCCTCTGCATATCACTTTTATAATAACAATAAAAGGATGTCTTTTGAATCATGTAACCATATTTTTACTTCCATATCATTGAAATTGATTTTGAAGAGCTAAAATGTATATTTCATCTATATCATTGGGCATGTAAACACTTTTAGCAAGATATGGTTCCAGGCCCAAGCTTGCTGTTTGCTATAAATAAATAACAAATATAGGGAATACTTTTATGTAGGAAACTGCTTCATGTCCACCCCCATGCTTTATTATTATTAATTTATTTATTTATCTAATTACTACTGCAGTGGTGCTTGAACTCAATGTCTAGACAGTCTCTTAGCTTCTTGACTCAAGGCTGGTATTTTCACCGGAACCATACCTCTACTTCCAAGGTTGTTTTTTTTTTGTGTGTGTGTGTATATGTGGTTTACTGGAGAAACAAGTCTCGTGGACTTCCCTGCCCAGACTGACTTCAAATGTCAAGCCTCAAATCTTAGCCTCCTGAATAGCTAGGATTGTAAGTATGAGCCACCAGTGCCCAATTTTAAGTTAATTCTTGGGGCCAGGAGCGTAGCCTAGTGGTAGAGTGCTTGCCTAACATGTACAATACCCGGGGTTCCATTCCTCAGTACCACACACTCAGAAAAAGCTGGAAGTGGCACTGTGGGTGGTCAAGTGGCAGAGCCTTAAGCAAAATGTGTCCAAGGATAGTGCCATGGCACTGAGTTCAGGCCCCAGGACTGTAAAAAAATCAACTTGATTATTCCTGAGCTATTATTAACTGCTACAGGTCAGAAGTCAGGTGATGAGCTGATGGAAACTTAGGGTAGGGCATATTATCACAATATCATCCCTCCTAAAAGTTCCTGCAAAAATCAACAACAGAGAATGGTGTGTGTGTGTGTGTGTGTGTGTGTGTGTGTGTGTGTGTGTGTGTGTGTGTGTGTGCTGGGGCTTAAACTCAGGGCCTAAGTGCTATCCTTTAACTTTTCTTTTTTTTCTTCTTCTTCCTCCTCCTCTTCTTCTTCCTCCTCCTCCCCCTCCTCCTCCCCCTCCTCCTCCCCCTCCTCCTCCTCCTCCTCCTCCTCCTCCTCTTCTTCTTCTTCGTCTTCGTCTTCGTCTTCGTCTTCCCAATCCTGGGCTTGAGCTCAGGGCCTGAGCACTGTCCTTGGACTTTCTCAAGGCCAGAGCTCTACCACTTGAGCTTTAGCACCACTTCTGGCTTTTTCTATGTATGTGGTACCGAGGAATCAAAACTAGGTCTTTGTGCATGCTAGGCAAGCACTCTACCACTAGGCCAAACTCCCAGCCCTATCATTCAGCTTTTTACTGAAGGCTGGTACTCTACTACTTGAGCTATACCACCACTTCCAGATTTTTGCTGGTCATTGGAGATACAAATCGATGGACTTCTCTGCCTGGATTGGCTTCTGACCTCATCCTCAGATCTCAGCCTTCTGTGTATCTAGGGTTGGACATGTGAGCCACTGATACCCAGCAACAAAAAACGAAAGTTTCTCTTTTTGAGAGAAGCTGCAATGTGGAAGGATGGGTCTTTCCTGGGTCCTGGGTTTGAACCCTTAGCCTTCCTTAATACATGCAGCTGACTGGCCAGGGCTGGTAAAGAGTGCCCTGCTTCTCCTGCTCCACAACAATGAAATGGCTCAGAAGATCCTGGGGATCATTTCATTCTCAGGAAACTGAGGCAGCAGAATCCATGATTCCTGACTCCCAGACCAGAGCTCTTCACTCCAACTTCCCCTGTGACCATATCTGGAATGTGTAGAACTTTCAAGAGCGAGCTTTTCCCATGAAACCAGGAAGAACTAAAACACACAACATGGGTAAGAAGTCTAGTCTTATTAAACTACCTTTCTAAATCACAATCTAACAAGAACGCTTCAAGCTAAATAACAGAAGCTGGAAATACTCCTTTTCACTGGAGAATATAATTTTGCTTCAGCCACAATTTAAATTGATTTAGTTCTGAGCATCAGCACTTCAAGTGTGGAGCGTATTCTATTTTCACCATGATACTTGTTTTGACAGTGATGCATTTCGGTTGACATAGTTGAAATCCTTATGTAATAAATCTCTGCCTGAAAATTAATCATGTTTATAATATTCGGAGAATTAATAACACCCATTGCTCAAATCATTAACTTAAAAAAGGAGCTTCCAAAATCTGTTCTCGGCAGTAAGGGACAACAAATAAATGAATGTTTGATAAAATAATCCAAGTAGCAGTTTAACAAGCGTAAACTGGAATGTGGCTGCAATAACACAGGACTATTGTTTAAGGGTTGGCAGAGGTTGATGAGGTTCTTATTTCAGTTACGAAGCAGGCATCCACATGCATAATGAACTGCTCCCTGAATTATTAATGTGTTGCTTATTTAGCCTCATCTGTCTAGAAGATAATGTATCCTAACTCTAATGAGTGATCGGTTTTGTACATAATTACAGTAGCAGCGGTAGTGGGGGGGTGCGCCTTCAAAAGAAAGAGTTCTAAAAATAAAGTCATCGCATAAACTCTGTTGTTGTTGCATTCTATCAAAATCAAACCCGAAGCATTTGAGAATTCATAATAAATTACAGGAGACAGAATCATTATTAACATCATAATTTAACACAAAAGGTTTTACTTAATCATTCATTACAGATCATGGCCTGTTAAAATGCCGATTAAATGACTGGGGCTGTTGGAAGGTGTTAGTAGAGATGTTCCCTTCTGGCCATTCACCAGCCTTGGATTGGAGGGTTCAGGAAGTGGGCAACAGTGAAAATGGATAGAAAAGAGGTGATGCTTTATGTCAGTTATGACAGAACATTATTTATTTATTTTTGTGCTGATACAAGGGCTTGCACTCAGGCCCTGAGGGCTGTCCTTTAGCTTTCTGCTCTTCTGCTGAAGTTCTACCACTTGGGCCACAGATCCACTTCTGGATCTTTGGTGATTAATTGGAGAGAAGAGTCTCATGAATTCTCCCGCCTGGTCTGGCTCCAAACTGGGATCCTCAGACCTCCCCCTCTGAGTATCTAGGATTACGGAGGTGAGCCATCAATGCCCAGCTGTTCACATTCTTCATCACAGGAGGCATCCTGTATGTGGCCTGGAGCTAGGAATGAAACCCAGAAGCAAGATGGGACAAATGGAAGAGTGCCTCTAATCCCAAGTCTGCTTCTCCTGTCCAGTCCAACTCTGCTCCTCAATAAGCAAAGATGGAAGGGATTCCATGATCCAAGTCCCAGCTAGTACCTCACAGGACACCTGGATTGAGGAGATGGTAAATTAAGTAGCTGCACACGAGGCATGAGGCACCTCTGTTGGAGAACTGTGGAGACCTTGTCAAACAGGTCCTTTAAATCTGGGACACTCCAGGGTGCTGGAAGGGCCCAGTAGAGGCTGGGGAAAATGTTCTGAACAAGTGTGTGTAGAACACCGGTATGTGTCCTCTTTTTTTCTCTAACATATTTAGATTCAAGTAGGACTTGTTTGCAAAGAAGGTATGCAGACCAGACACTGGTGGTTCATACCTATAATCCTAGCTACTTAGAAGACTGACAGCTGAACGTAGTTTAAAGCAAGACTGAACAAGACAGAAAGTCCATGAAGCTCTTATCTCCAATTAACTAGCAAAAAGCCAAACATGAAGGTGTAGCTCAAGTGGTAGAGAGCCAGCCTTGAGTGAAAAAGCTAAGCAAGAGGGTATAGTACCCCAATTCAAGCCCCAGTACTAGCACACACATGCGCGCACACACATACAGACACACAGACACATTAAAGGGAACATACATAGCCTACTATTGTAGGAAGTAGCAGAAGAAGCCCTTTGTCAGCTATCAGAACAACTTTGGTAGAAACCCAAGTCACTTGCTCCTTTGGTCCTCTGGACCTTTGTTCTTTCTGTCCATGACCAACTTGTTAGACTAAGCACTCACTTTCCCAGACTTAACCTCTGTAACCTTGGGGCAATGATGGGTGACATTTCATCAGCCTCAAGTCTCTGGTCACAGCCATCCTAGGGGTGGGACCAGTAACTGAAAGGGAGGCTGTGGCTGCAGAATGAGGCAGATCCCTGGAGGCATCCATGATCAAGATGGAGAGCTGGGTTTTTCTTGAAGGTTATAGGTTCCAACATAGAAATCCCAAGTAGGGGAGCAGCATACTTAGATTTACTTTTTGCCTTATGGTCTTGAATAGTTCCCCATGACAACTTTGTTGTTGTTGTTGGTCATGGGGCTTGAACTTTGGGCCTGGGCACTGTTCCTGAGCCTCTGTGCTCAAGGCTAGCACTTCCAGTCTTTGAGTGGTTAATTGGAGATAAGAGTCTCAGAGGCTGGCTTTTGCCCAGGTTGGCTTCAAACTGTGATCCTCAGGTCTCAGCCTCCTGAGGAGTTAGGAGCCAGGCGTGAGCCACCAGCGCCCAGCTCCCATAACAACTTTAAGCAGGGAAGTTCTGTAGAATATTAGATCTAGAAGTCTGAAACTCAGAGTACTTGAGGCTAGAAAAAAATATGATGACTGTCACAAAGATGGAGTCAAGAAAGCGGTGAGTACATATTACTTACTTATCCAAGGGAATGAGCAGAAAGACCTGGCCAGAAGGAAGGGGAGGACCCAAACAGACACCTGACAGTCTTCCAACACACTTCTGCATGCTGCTTCCTCCTCCTGGATGCCCTCCTTCCCTCTCCTTTGACCTTCACATGCCTGAACTAGTTTCAGAGCAGTTCCCTGACTTGCCTAGCATCTGTAAGAAGCAGCCTAAAATACATTTTTTATTGGCCTCTGAAATTAATTAAAAGCTGATGAACACTCTGACCCCTTCCCCACTTTACCCCGGTGCCCTTGGTCTGAGTGATCCCTTGAGGAGTCACTTTATCACCTTGGGCTTCTGGAAGAAGCAGGATTCACCAATAAGTATCTTGTGACAGAGGCAAATTGCGCCTCAACAGATGATATCATCTTATTATTATCTTAGAGAAAACAGCTCCAAAACTCAGGAGACCATCTGTCAGGTAACTGGTTGCTGTTCTGTTTCAGTGGTGAAATGATCAATTCTCCAGAACTCCCCCAGAGACGAGAGCCTGAACCAGGCCCTACTGCTGACTTGAGCCTGCTGGACTCTGCATACCTTTCTCGTCACTGCCCTCAATTTTCCCTGATTTAATCTAAGCCAGTGTTTATACTCTGCAAGAGGTACTGAAGTGTTATCTTCCTTTGCTGCCATGGAATCAATCTCCTTCCTGCATTTCACTATGCCTTCTTCCTTCTGGCATTTGAGGGTGAGAGGCCAGACCTAATGTGGAAGTCTTGGACTTTGGGCCTGGGGTCTAAAAATCTGGTTTCATTATTTTTTTCTTCCTCTATCCAAGAGCCCTGCAAACAGACAGAGCTCAGCATGTGATGACTGAGCATTTCAGAACATTCAAGAACATTCAGGACAGCCAGGAAGTATCTGTTGCTTACCAGTTGCTTCTCTATTGTTGACAGAGGGGGATCAGATTTCAAATTCGTTTCTGTGTCTGTTGGTATGAAGTGGGGCACATTAAAGGTGCCCAAATTGCAATCCAGGGTGCCATTTGTCAGGTACAGAGTGAGCTGTGTTAGAGCCAACTGGTCACTGTATGTGATGTTGAGGTCGGTTGCCCATAACTGATTAAAAAAAAAAATGAGGGTGTGAATCAGGAATGAGACAAGAAAAAGAAATCCCCTCACCCCCCCCCCCCACCTCCACCAGACAAAACCACAGCAGGCCAAGCCAAACCAATGGGCGTGGGACTTTATGGAGAGGATATCTTTGCTTCTGTTTTTGCTGCTTCTGCTGAGCGATGGACCTTAGATTTAAAGTTAAGGAAATGCCTGCCTAAAAGACCCTTCCTGTAGGATTCCAGACTACTGTTCCCCATTCTGTCTTCATTGCTCCTGTTTCCTAATAGCAGTTATGGTTTCAAGAGGGATAAATGAAGGAAGAAGGGGGAATTGATAGATGGGGGAAAAAGTGGGGTACATGACAGGTGGCAGACATGTCCCATTGTGGTGCTTCTGGTACATATGGTGTCTGGGAGTCCTGCTCAGTTGCTTCTGCTTATGATGTGAGCTCCCATGCATATGCTTCTTTTTCCCACGATGCCCTGGGTCTCCGCTCAACCAATAGGAAGGGCTGGGGTGGTGCATGCATGAGCCATCAAGCAATCAGCACAAAGGGGAGGGGCTATGAGAGGAGCTCTGTACTATAAAAGCCATTCGCTGACCCACCACTGGACTTCTCTTTGGGGCCTCTCTCTATAGGGAGAGTCTTACTACTTTTACGGTTTTCCTTTCACTTTCAAGTAAACTCATTTTAAAAAAATAATAAATAAGTTGGCTAAGAAAATTTAACAAAGATGTTGGTTCTTAAAAGGTTCATGTGGACTTTGATTTTTCTGCTGATGATTTGTCATTTCAGAGGTATCAGTGCACTGGCTTCTACTGAGAAAATGAGTTGGGGCAGGAGCTTCAGAGGGTAGGGAACAAAAATGAAGAAGGAAGGATGAGAATAGGATAGTTTGTCTTGACTGAAACAAGCAGTGCCTGTCTCTCTTAAGTATATGTGATACAGGTGGCCTGTAAGTCAGCTTGGCTACAGATGTACTAGAGGAGTACAGGATTTCACTTTACCACCCACACACATGTTGCAGCATACTTAGCCAATGAGAATGCTCTTTCACAGGTTAATTAGAAGAACACTATGATGCAATAAAAAATAAAATGCCGGGGCCGGGAGTTTGGCCTAGTGGTTAAAGTGCTTGCCTAGCATGCATGAAGACCCGGGTTCGATTCCTCAGTACCACATACATAGATAAAAGCCAGAAGTGGTGCTGAGGCTCAAGTGGTAGAGCTCTAGCCTTGAGAAAGTCCAAGGACAGTGCTCAGGCCCTGAGCTCAAGCCCAGGACTGGCAAAAAAAAATAAATAAATAAAATGCCCTAAAAAATTAGATGTTGCTAAACATCAGTGGCCCAGGACTCTAATCCTAGCTATTCAGGAGGCTGATATATGAGGATTCATAGTTCGAAGCCAGTCTGAGCAGAGGAGTCTATTAGATTCTTAACTCCAATTAACCACCACAAAAGCAAAAAGTAGAGCTGTGGTTCAAGTGGTAGAGTACTACCCTTGAGCTAAAAACTCAGGAGTACAGCCCAGGCCCTGAGTCCAAGCCTCAGGACCAGTAAACACACAGAAAAATAAATGTTATACATTGCTGTCCACTACTGGATAACTGAGTGATGTCCACTAATTTCTCTGACAAATATTTACCAAACAACTATTATGTATTAAATTGGCAGCAATAAAGGTAGGTCATAAGTTAGCTATCTCTCCTTTCTCTTATGGTGGATTGATGTTAGTTGCCCTTGTTACTTTCCAGAAGCACCCCTAGAATTCTCCTGGGTTCAATACTCATGGCATATGAGCTAATCCTTGAGAGATTAAGGTAAATAGGACAGTAAGAAGTGAAGGCAGATCCACACAAATTCAGTTAATTATAGTGTACTATGTAATATAATAGTGAGATGGAAGGAAACAGTTAATTACAAGGTACTATGTAATATAACAGTGGGATGGAAGGAAATATGGTTGAAGCAGAAAGGACAGGCTGAATTTGCCAAGTGAAATCAGGGCTACATTCCGAAGGGGACATTTCTGAGCTTGAAGCAAATAGCAAGACCATAACTGGTTCCCAGGTATCAAGAATCTTCAGTGGGCCAGCTGCTTCACAAACATCTGGCATGTTGGTGACAATCTCAAAACCCACAGCACATGCTATTGATGAAGAAACAGATTCAGGGCGCTGGGATTTGAATGCACATCTGCCTAATCCCAAAGTCCACCATCTTCCCAGCTCCTGTCCAAGAGGCTGACATTGAGAGTGATGCTCTGGTCAAATTAAAAGCTAAAGTTGTAGAGGCTCAGAAGATGCACTTATTTAATATAATCCATGCCATGGAAATGTCTTGTGGAGAAAACATGAAGTATTGTATTTCTGGAGTGTGCTGTAATTAGCAGTAATGCCTTTTCACTGTAGGAAGTTGGAATCTTCACACATTTTCATGAAGACTTGATTGAAATTTTTTTCCCCCTCGAAGAAGGCCTATGAGTGCCCTCCTCACCAACTCGGTATGTTAAAATACATAACGCATCTGCCCTAGAGTGGACTCCTCTCATAGGAATGGAGCAGGGAGGGATTTGAGTAAGCATTGAATGTAAATGGCGTCATTAGAAGGATATTAGGGGGGTCAAGCTGTCAAGGCCCTTTTGCTAAACTGAAGCTAATTTCAAGAGTCATATTCGCACAGTAATGCCCTTTTATCATAGCAAATAAATCACATTTGCAACAATTGTTAAAAACTAACTGCCAAGTCGCTGTTGTGGTTGTAAATATCCTATTTGTCAACTTAACTGTTGGCAGTATGGCATGAAATGTAAATCAGATGGGAAGGGCTACTGCTCCCTCAAAAGGAGAGAATAAACTTATGCTAGGCTGTGTGCGTGTGTGCGTGCGTGTGTGTGTGTGTGTGCGCGTGCGCACACACGCACACGTGCACACGTGCCTGCTCAAAAGAAAACATACTATAAATATTGTGACTATTTATGCTATTAATGATTTGGACATAAAGATTTTCCTAGGAAAGCAGTATAGGTTAGGAGAAAGAACTAGACAGCCAAAGAGCCTATATCTGACTCTTACTAGGAAATAAACTCCACCAAGTCACTTGAATAAGTCTCAGTGGGTCCTTCAGTCTTCACATCCTGAGATGTCCAAGGAGCAAATGATAACTAAATGATAACATCCATTATAGGGGTTTTCAGTAAACTAAACTAACTAAATAAATAAATGAAACAAAGGCAGGCAAGTGGCAGTGGCTCACCCCTGTAAATCCAAGCTACTTGGGAAGCTGAGATCTGAGGATCATGATTTGAAAACAGCCTGGGCAGAAGACTCTGAGATTATTATCTCTAACCATCAAAGGCAGGGCGGGGGGGGGGGGGGCGCGAGGAGCAGATCAAGTAGTAGAGCAGTAGTCTTGAGCAATAAAAACATCAGAGGACCTTGAGGATTTATTTATGTTAAAGCATAATATAATTTGTGAGATTGGTGGTATGCTCTTGCCCATAAGAAAGGAAATCTCTGCTGCTTCAGTAAGACTTAATGTGAAACCATATGACTTGCAAGTTAAGTTTTTAGGGTTCTGTTTCAAATGGCATGTTTTCAGGTAGAGCTTGACAAATGATGTATCTACTTACAGTTTCTGGTTATAAATATATTGTTATATGTGTTACATGAATTCTTTAAGACGATTGACAGATTGGTAGGCTCTTAACAAATATTTGTATATTATTTGTTGAAGCTTGATCTTAGAGTTAAATTTATCTCAGTAAGAAAACTGTTAAAGCATTAGTCTCTGTTAAGTTCTTTAAGTGGTAATTAATGAAACCAAATAGAAAACTTATTGGGTCATGGCTTGGCGTGTTGTCTCAAGACAAAAATGGCACTTGAAGTGTGAGTGCTCAACTTCCAGCGAATTTCTCTCATCCTCTCAATAGGATTTAAAATTAAGATAGTTCTGTGGAAATTAATATTTGATATTTTAAGCTACCTGGGTACACTTCAGGATGCTTAATTATTACTGTGTAGGTATGATAAATAAATGTTTTCTTACTTTACAAAAAAGATCAGAGACAATGTCCAGTTCCTGAATTCTAAGACCCAGACACAAAGAAGAAGGAGAGGGAGAGGGAAAGAGAGAGAAAGGAGGAGGAGGAGGAGGGGGAGGAGGAGGAAAAGATGGTTTTAGAGATTATACAGTTCAATGCAAATGTTATTCATAAGTAACATAAGTTCATAACCATATTATGAACCATTCCCTTTAATATTAGTAGATTCTAGAGAGGGACATTTTCTGTTGTTGCTGGAATGATTACTTTGCCCCCATTTCCTAACTCATTTGCCTAGGTGTAACTGTTTACTCCAATTTTGCAATAAGCCAGTTTGAGCAAGTGATTGAATTTGGGCAAGGCTGGTATGACAAGAGCTCCATTTGGTCAAAGAGCATACTGAGATAAAAATTGCTGTCCCATGGGGAATGGAACTGTAGTTCAAAGTGCTAGTCTTGGGCAACAAAAGCTGGGGACAGTGCCCAGATCAGGGCTCAAGACCCACAACTGAAAGGAAAAAAAAGAGAGAGAGAGAGAGAGAAGTTGGATTTGTCAATACTGTTGTAGAGCACTGATCTAACAAGTACAGGTCCTGACTTCTATACCAGAATCACAAAAATCCAGAACAAGTAGAAAATTAGTTGTTTTTTTTTTTTAAGTTGCCCCATGTTTTACCTAAGATCATACAGCAGAAATCAGAGCTGCTCTAGGCATTCTAGAGGCTGTGCTTCTCCAGTCTTCTGTAGCACCTTGGTATGAAAAGGCAACAGAACACATTTCCTTACGCTTTTTCCTCAACAGCAGGCTTAGCCTGATTTGCTCAGATAATTGTTCTGTTCTCCATCTGGTTTTTCCATTGAAGACATCGCCGGAGGCCTGCTTGTTTTGTTGTGCAGGGGTTCTGATCTCTCCCTCTAGATTGTCAGCCCTTTAGGGGAAGCTGTGAAAGTCTTTGTCTTGCCCCAACACCCAGTGTGATGGGCAGGGCTCACGGCACTTCCAAGGCTACTCTGTGAACTCCAGCAGCCTTTCGGGAGGGGTGGGGGGACTCTGGGGCTCCTTAGGCCAGGCACTGATTCAGATGAACCAGACATTTGCCCTCTGTGCCAGCCCTGAGTTTTTGCACACTCTTATTTAATCTTAGTTTTGATCATGGACCTCAATACTAAATGTAGAATCTAATCTCTTTCTACCCGTGGATACCCATATCTTGATTTAGAGGAGATGAGGATAGATAGATGGGGAGAAGGAAGGAAGAAAGGAAGAGAGAAAGGAAGGCAGGAAGGAAGGAAGGAAGGAAGGAAGGGGAAAAAAGAAAATGGTGGTGGCCATTTAATTTGTCTGAGAGCCAAAAGCCATCATTCAGACTTACCATTCCCCACACTAAGCTGTAGAAGGCAGGTGGTACACCCAGCTTCTCTGTGTGCTGGGTCATTAGCAGACCCATCTCTCTCAATCTGGTTTGGCTGAGCAGAGTAAAGGTCTTGTCTCCTATGTACAACTGCAGAGGCTGGGATCATTGTAGGACAACAGATAGAGAGGTGACCTTCGGATAATGCCTACTTTTAGTTAAGGGGTTACTCTGACTGCAGTGAGGAGATAAGTTCATGAGGAGCAAGGGTAGAGACAGGGAGTCCAGTTAAGAAGTTATTTCCACAATTCTGATGAAAGATACTAGTAAGCTGGGCACTGGTGGCTCACGCCTGTAATCCTAGCTACTTAGGAGGCTGAGATCTGAGGATCACCATTCAAAGCCAGCCCGGGCATTAAAGTCTGTGAGACTCTTATCTCCAATTAACCACCAAAACACCGGAAGTGGTGCCATGGCTCAAGGAGTAAGGCTGTAGCCTTGAGCTGAAGAGCTCAGGGACAGCACCCAGACCCAGAGTTCAAGCCCCACAACCAACCAAAAAAAGAAATGAAAAAAAAGAGAAAGATAATAGTAGCCAGACCAATATGTATGTAACTGTGCAGGGTGAGATAATGGATTATATTATAGATACATTTAAAAACATTATTGGCCAGGAGTGTGGCCTAGTGGTAGAGTTCTTGCCTAGCACGCACAAAGCCTTGGGTTTGCTTCCTCGGTACCACATACATAGAAAAAGCTGGAAGTGGTGCTGTGGCTCAAGTTGTAGAACACTAGCCTTGAATGAAAAAACTCAGGGGCAGTGCCCAGGCTCTGAGCTCAGACGCTAGGGCCAGATTACACACACACACACACACACACATCTAATATTGTACAAAGGGTTTCAATTCAACATTTTACATATGAGTACAGGTATCTTGGTCAATGTCCTCCCTTCATTCTCCCTAAGGTCTCCCAAACTTGCCCCATCCCTTCAAGTTACCAAATCCCAGGTGTGTGTGTGTGTGTGTGTGTGTGTATTTGCCCACCCATCCTCTTGACCTCAGCTTCATGGTATTCATTTTGTTTAACTATGAGTTAGTTGTTTGAGGGAGTTGTGCCACTGCAAATCTCTCAGGGCCTGAGCACTGTCCCCGAGCTTTTCTTTTCTCGAATCTAGCACTCTACCACTTGAGCCACAGCTCCACTTCTGGCTTTTTTCTGGTGTTGAGGAAGTGAACCCAGGGCTTCATGCATGCTAGGCAAGCACTCTACCATTAAGCCACATTCCCAGCCTGTCCTGAAGGATTCTTGATGATGGACTGGATGTGGGGTAAGAGATCAAAGAGAAGAATCAAAGACGTTTTCCTGCAGAAAATGGAAGGCTACCGCTACCATTCCCTGGGTGGAGTAGATGGCTAGGGGACTAGTTTGGAGGGTAACAATCTGAGTCTAAGCATCTGAGAGAGTGAATCCAGGTTTCAGGAACCTTTTCCCCTCCGTCACTCAGTGGTCAAGAGCATGTGCAGCACTGTGGGTTCCCAGCGGAATCATCCTTGATTGGGAGAGACCCTTTCCTGCCTTTGTTTTCCAACCTGGACTTTCAGGCTCTCCTGGGCTCAGGAACAGGTAAGCTTCCGATTAGGTCAGTGTGAACTAAGGTTGAGACAGATTGGGGAGCAAGGTAGGGAGATGGAAGTACAGCAGGGGAGGGAAGGGGGAGGGGCATGAGTGGCCCCCTTGGACAGGAAAGCATCACAAGGCCTTTGGACTAGAGTTACATGGCCTGCCTATGAGGATTGGCCTTGCCCTGGCTGTTGGGTGCTAAAGCAACTTCCTTCCCCTCTGATCAGTAGACTTCCAGCTTCTATCCCTGAGCTGAGAGGAGCACTCAGTGGCTATAAGAGATAGGATGTAGTGGGGGTAATCCTAGCTACTCAGGAAGCTGAGATCAAGGTTCAAAGCCAGCCCAGGAATTAACCTCTAGAAAACAGGAAATGGGGTTTGGCTCAAGGGTATGGCAGTAGCCTAGAGCTGAAGAGCTCAGGGATAGCACCCAGGCTGAGTTCAAGCCCCATAACCCCCCCCTACACACCCAAAAAGGATGTGACAACACCTGCTGCACACATCTGACCCCTAATCCCTAATCCCTTGTTCCTTCCAGACCACTGAGAGCCAAATCCAGGCAGGCGGGGGAACTCAGGTATTGACTCTTAACGTTCTGTAGTCTTGCCTGTTTCTTAGAAGATGAGGAGAAAAGCCAGGTTCCAGAATTCCAGCAATCATTCCAAGAACATGTTCTCTCTCCTAAACAGACTAAATGGAAGCTTTACCTCCCCCCGACCCCTCCCCCTCACCACCACACACAGATTTGGATTACTGTACTGCTCGGATATCCTTGGTGGTGAACACCTGATTCTTAATTTGAAAGGAGCAAAGATTTTTCAGTTAGTAAAATGTTAATGTGATTATGATACTAAGCGTTGTTTGAAATACATTTTAAAAAAGCAGGAATCAGGTAGAGGGGAATGCAGCCTCTTGGCCTGTTGCCACCTAGTGGCGATTCCTGGGATAGCAAGTCTCTTGGAAAAAAAGGAAAAAGGGCCACTGTTGCTGCAGGGGTCACCAATTGAGATTCCTGGTGTTTATCTCAGAGGTCTTCCTTCTATTCCTATTACTATGTGTGTCACAACTCGCACCTGTAACCTCAACTACTCAGGAGGAAAGAGATGAGGATCATGAATCAAAGCCACTTTGAGCAAGAAAATCCGTGAGACTCTTAACTCCAAGTAACCAGCAAAAAGCAGGAAGTGGAGCCATGACTCAAATACTATCCTTGACTGAAAGAGCGAAGGGAGAACACCCAGGCCCTGAGTTCAAGCACCAGTATCAGTACAAAAAAAAAAAAAAACCAAACAACAAAACAAACTGATGCCAGGATACAGAGAAAAATAACAACAACAAGTGTCATCAAACCTATGGCCTTGAAGCTGGTCTGGTCCCAACCTACTTCAGTCCTAGGCACAAAGATCCCCTAAAGGGAAGGACAAATCTAGTTAGAAGCAGAGCTCAAACCAGAGTTCAGAGTTCTTCATTCTATTTATATTTGGGAGGGGAATTTTAGAGGCCAAGAGAGGATCCTCTGTTGTCTGCATCCTTCCCAGTGTCTAGCATAGCACACTTGATAGAAGCAACGGAAATAAAACTTTGTTGGGTGATTCAATTAAGTAACACAGGGGGAAAGTCTTGAATGCACAGAAAGATAAAATTTCACTTTCACAAAGATGGCAGAAGTAACAAGTGTTGGCCAAGACACAGAGAAATTAGAACCCACATAAATTGCTAGCGAGGTTGTAAAAAGGTATAACCATTTGCAAAATAATAAACTTGCTGGGCACTGGTGGCTCACATCTATAATCTTAGCTACTCAGGAAGGTGAGATCCAAGGATTGTGGTTCAAAGTCAGCCCAGGCAAGAAGGTTTGTGAGACTCCTCTCTCCACTTACCTACCAGGAAACCAGAAGCAGAGCTATGGCTCAAAGTGGTAGAGTACTAGCCTTGAGCAAAAAAGCTCAGGGACAGCACCTAGGCCCCACAACAGACAAAAAATTTAACTTGTCAATTTTTACTCAATGATGATCAATTCTGCTCTTAGGCTTATCATCAAGAGAACTTAAAACACCTTTCACAGAAAAACTTGAATATGAATGTTCATATCAATATCATCCACAAAGTAAAAAATAGAAGCAATCCAGTAAACAAACAATTGAATAAACAAGATATGATTACTGGTACTAGAATATTATGGGGCCATTATAAGAATGATTGGCACATGCAACAGCAGGCTTTCAAACACTATAAGAGAACAGTCATAAAAGACAACCCATTGTATGACATTTCTTAAAATGACCAGAATAGAGAAATCTGGTGAGTCAGAAACTGTTTCCAGTGGCTATGGGAAAGATGTGTGGCAAATGGGGTGATAGAAAGAAAACACATGATTTTACAATACCTAATCTGATAATGTTGATGGTTGTACAAGTATGGGGATATACTACAAATTACTGAAGTGTACACTTTAAGATGAACAAAATATAGCATCTCAATAAAGCTGTTACACTTGTCAACATGCACAGTCTCCAGAAACCCCATTGTGGGATGAACAAAATCCCAAACTGTCTTCTGTGATTCATCTAGGAATTCTTCAAATCAAATCTTTCAAATGCTTTATCATGTCTCATTAACAAATATTTTGCTACATACAATGAAGCAAACTAGTGCCCAGTGACGGCAAAGGCATGGGCTTAAAACTTGGTCATGGTGGGGCCGGGAGTTTGGCCTAGTGGTAGAGTGCTTACCTAACATGCATGAAGACCAGGGTTTGATTTTTCAGTACCATATATACAGGAAAAAGCTGGAAGTGGTACTACTGTGGCTCAAGTGATAGAGCTCTAGCCCTGAGAAAGCCCAAGGACAGTGCTCCAGGCCCTGAGGTTAAGCCCAGGACTGGCAAAAAAAATAATGATTTGTCACGGTGAAAGGGATAATAACACATTAGTATATGTATATTAAGAAAAGACCTGGACTTTCTCAAGGCTAGAGCTCTACCACTTGAGCCACAGCAGCACCACTTCTGGCTTTTTCCTGTATATGTGGTACCGAGGATTCGAACCTAGGTCTTCATGCATGCTAGGCAAGCACTCTACCACTAGGCCAAACTCCCAGCCCACATTATTATTATTATTATTATTATTATTATTATTATTATTTTGCCAGTCCTGGGTCTTCATGCATGCTAGGCAAGCACTCTACCACTAGGCCAAACTCCCGGCCCCTGACATTATTTTTTAATGCTGGCAGTGGGGACTGTTTTACTCAAGGCTGGCACTCTACCATTTGACCTGCAGCTCTACTTCCACCTTTTTCAGTGGTTAGTTGGAAATAATAGTCATATGGACTTTCTTCCCCAGGCTGGCTTTGAACTGTGATTCTCAGATCTCAGCCTCCTGAGTAGCTAGTATTATAGGTATGAGCCACTAGTGCCCAACTTTGTTTCCGAGCTTTTTGTACTCAAAGCTAGTGTTCTACTACTTGAGCCACAGCTCCACTTCCAGCTTTTTGGTGGTTAGAGATAAGAGCCTCATGGACTTTCTTGCTCAGGCTGGCTTTGAATCATGATTCTCAGATTTTAGCCTCTTGTATAGTTAGGATTACAGGCATGTGGCACTAGAGCCCAGCTGTAGTATGTATTTTTTTGCTTGTCCCAGGGCTTGAAGTCATGGCCTGAGCACTGTCACTGGGCTTTCTCAATGCTAGAACCCTACCACTTGAGCCACAGCACCATTTCGGGCATTTTCTATGTATGTGGTACCGAGGAATCAAATCCAGGTCTTCATGCATGCTAGGCAAGCACTCTACCACTAGGCCAAACTCCTGGCCTAGCCTATATATATATATACATATATATATATATTTTTTCAGGAGCAAAGAGAAAAGAGAATGGAAATAAAAATGGAGGCTCATAGAATCCAAGAAGTGTGACCCAGCTACTAGCTAAGGGACAGAACTGGGCTTGAACTCCCCGGTTTCCTCTCAGTGTGAGGGATGCTGGCAGAGGCTTCCCTGTCTCCCACCTTACTAGAGAGCTCTGAAGCCCAGCAGGCCTCTGATTTACGGGGGCACTTTGGATTAGTCACTTAACACCTCACCTTTTCCAGTATTTGTCAGTAAAGTACTTTGAGAGCCTGTACTATAAACACTGTAGAAAGGGAAGGACTTTGTATTCACCAGTATAGGCAGAAAGCCAAGGCTTTCTTTGATCAATAAAAGTCCGGTGGCTCATTCCAGAGAAGGAGGTGGGTGGAGAATTTTAAGGCCCCATGGAACATTTGAGGTGAGTAAGTGACAACTAGAAAGGGCCCTGAGTTTCCCCTCAGTAAGTGTGGTAAGTTCTGGCTTCTACCTGCCAGAAGGTCTACCCTGCCTCCACAGGGCTGGCTTGCTCTGAGAGGCCTCTGGCTGTTGCTCAGTCCCCCAGAGACTGCTTGCAACTGAGGGCCCCTTCGATTCCATCTGTCCTTTCAAGTACTGTCTAGCAAGTAAAAGAAACAGCATTAAGGCCAAATGTGTTTTCTCACCATCTTTTCTATGTCTTGTAAAATTCATCACACTTTATCTTCTTTCTTTCTTTCTTTCTTTCTTTCTTTTTTTTCTTTCTTGTCGGTTGTGGGGCTTGAACTCTAGGCCTGGGTATTGTTCTTGAGCTCTTTAGCTCAAAGCTAGCAGGTGCTAGTGGCTCAGGCCTGTAATCCTAGCTACTCATGAAGCTGAGATCTGAGGATCATGGTTCAAAGCCAGCCCATGCAGGGATGTCTAGGAGAGTGTTATTGCCGGTTCATCACCAATAGTCTGGAAGTAGAGCTGTGGTAGGGTGGTAGCCTTGAGCAAAAAAAGTTCAGGGACAGTTCCCAGGCCCTGAATGCAAGCCCTAGGACAGTTTCTCTCTGTCCTAGAGAGAGAGAGAGAGAGAGAGAGAGAGAGAGAGAGAGAGAGAGAGAGAGAGAGAGAGAGAGAGAGAGATTTAAGAAAAGATAGATATAATGAATGCACCCTAGAGTGTATTAGGAATGTCACATGACCAGGAAAAGATCAGCTCTCTCATGGAGAGAAATCTTTCCATTTATTCATTCATAAGGATTTAGAAAGCAAAATATATGTGTAAAGGAATATACATATTGTTAAAATAGCTCTATTTATGCAAAAGATTCATGTAACTTTATAAAGATTTTCAGGGATTTAAAGAATTTTAAGTGCTGAGTTAGACTGTAGTAGTAACAGATGTTCAATGACATGTTTAAGTTTTTGTTTTACTGAAATAGCAATGGATTACCTGATATATTTTTTTCCTTTTACAATGTCTTCTCAATGCCACTACCTTCTAAGTTAGCTCAAATTCATTATTTCTGAAAAAAATATAAATAATTTCAAATAACAGAAAGAACTAAAAAATAAATCTTATTCTAATGAAGGTGGAAGATTTTGTTTGTTAAAGGGTCCCTTTCAGAATTCTAGTCCTGTTTGTCATTTCTTGTTCTTTGTCTATGAAGACAGATGGTGTCAGTAATTGCCTATATATTTAATTAAGTTTAAAAAGCTAGCGACATAGTAAGGTTTGGGGAAAAAAAAGTTAGTGAAATTCTGTGCTTTAAGCAGGGAAGCAGAAACTTGTAGCATAATTATACCATTCCTTAAAATGCACATTTTGATACCTATATGTGCTGGAATGTGTTGTTTCATTCCGTCAATCTAATTATAAGAAAAAATCAATACATCCTGAAAGATAAGCCCAAAAATAGAATGTGGATGACATTTCTCACTTTTTTTTGTATGCGTGTGCCTGTACTGGGGCTTGAACTCAGGCCTGATGCTCTACTGTGTGAACCCCAGCTCCATTTCCAACTTGTTGATGGTTAATTGAACATAAACATCTTACAGACTTTCCTGCACTGGCTGGCTTTGAACTGTGATCCTCAGATCTCAGCCTCCTGAGTAGACAGGATTCCAGGCGTGAGCCACTGACATCTGGCTTCAGTGACATTTTTCATCTGCTAGAGGAGAATGATTTCACCATTATCCACATTTCACCTCCAACTCTGACCTATCATTTTAGTGGTTATTCTACACTCCTCTGTCACATATGTGTTTGCCTAGGATTTCATTGTGAAATTATTATGGGAGGAAAATCAGCAGCTACTTGTAGAAACTGAGTTTGAAAAGCGATTTAACCATTCTTGTGGTGTCTGTTTTCAGTGTTTCCATCCAATGAATTCACCTTCTGGCTTAATGGCAATATGGCGCTCCCAGCTGTGCCTTATATATGGGCTACACATTTAAATGCTTAAAGCTTATAAATGGCTACCACAACATTGATTTGACCCCATTTGGCTTAGTCATTAACATTTAATGATTACCGTATGTGCTGAGTGCAAAGATGGAATATATATATGTATGTTCATATATATATATATTTTTTTTTCTTTTTAAAGGTGGTGCACTTTCTGACTTGAAGCTGTTCAGCTTAATTCAATAAGCATATTGAGGAAATACAAGACAACATACATTTTCTCTGATGTTAGTGGTGGTGGAAGGGAAGATGGTTATGAACGAAATTGCCATCAATCCAATACTGCCCCATTGTTACTGGGAGAGAAAGTTCAGTTTGGCATGGTGACAAGTCATGGTGGAAACCCTGGACTGGCCGTGTCATAGTTGTGTGAGTGGGGACACATTGCTATAGCCTCAGTTTCCTTACTTGTCAATTAGAGCTAACGTACAATTATGGTTAGAATAATTATTTTGGTCACCAATACCATTTCTCAGCTCTAAAGGATAAAGTGGCATTGGAGGGTGACTAACTCAAGCACATTTCTAAGTAGAGTTGGATTTTTATTTTTTGCCAGTCCTGGGGCTTGGACACAGGGCCTGGGCACTGTCCTTGAGCTTTCTCAAGGCTAGCGCTCTACCATTTGAGACACAGCACTACTTCAGCTTTTGCTGTGTATGTGGTACCAAGGAATTGAACCCAGGACTACATGCATGCTAGGCAAGCACTCTATCTCTAGGCCACACTCCTAGCCCTTAAAACATTTTTTGAAGGAAAGAAAGTAGTCTAAGAATGGATAGAAGAAGAAAAGCAAGTTGCAGGGACAAAGCAGAGCGTGAGAGGTAAGATGAGATAACATTCATTAGATATATTCTGGAGGACATGATCACTGAGAAAACAATTAGTGCTACATGGTGGGAAAGCTGTGCAGGTGCCATGGCTCATGCCTATAACCTAACCATCTGAGGATCACTGAAGGCAGCCTGGGAAGGAAAGTCTGTTGAAATTCGTATTTCCAATTAACCACCAAAATACTGGAAGCAGAGGTGTGGCTCAAGCAGTACATAATGAACAAAAGAGTTAAGCTGTCCTGAGGTCAAGCTCCAGTGCTAGGGCACGCGCACACACGCGCACACACACACACACACACACACACACACACACACACACGCAGAAAAAGAAAAGAAAACAATTTTGCAGAGTTGATACATTCAATAGCAAATAAACCAAATTAAAACAATGGGCAAAGGATTTGAACAAATATATTTTTTTTTCCAGTGAAGACAAATGGCCAACACTCAGGACAGGATGAATAAATTCTACAGGCCTCATGGTGGCTGGTTATTATATACTATGTACTTGAGGTCTGGCAAGAGACTAGCTCTCACATACAAACAAGGAAACCAAGTGAGATGATGAATAGATTAATTAGCTTGATTGTAGTAATCGATATGCATATCAAGATATCACATTCTATTCCTTAAATACATACAATTGTGTGTGTGTGTGTGTATGCGCACGCACGTGCGCGCGCGTGCATGTGTGAGCGCACATGTATTCTCCTCTAGCTTTTTCACTCTAGATGGCACTCTACCACTTGAGCCACAGCTGAACTTTTGGCTTTTTTTGATGGTTAACTGGAAATATGAGTTTCACAGATTTTCTTGCCTGGGCTAGCTTTGAACCTTGACCCTCAGATCTCAGCCTCCTGAGTAGTTAGGATTATAATAATGAGCCACCTAGCATGGAAGGACAGTCGTGCAAGAGAAATTCTATTCTACAGAATAGAAGCAGAAGGAGACTTTAACATTGTTTCTGTGCCTCTTGTGAACATCTGGGCAGAGAGAATCATTTGGTCTTTCTAGCATTTGTTGGGATAATCAGACTTCCTCTGTCCTGGCAATGTCTCTGGCAATTGAAACTAACAGATCACCAAGAGAGATATGTTCTTAGTTTCACTGGAAAGGAAGTCAATATTTCCAGGCTAAGAGGGGCATCTAAAGTCTTGGGAGGGACAACGGGGCATAATCTAGGAGGTGAGGTCTGTAATCTCTAGGCTCGCTGACATTCTTCTCAAAAGCTAGGTTTGGTCTGGGGTTCAAATTCTCTGAATGTCAATGTTTCCAATGTGGGAATTCAATGAAACTTGAAGTATAGTTACATGGGGTAAACCGTCCACTACATATTCTACTATATAGAACAAAGCTGGCTGCTAGTTCACCTGTGCTATCAGTGTTAAGAAAGAGAACTACCATTTTTACTGTAAACTCCTGTCTACATCCTTCTTCTACACCTTATCACCATCACTATTATCATTACCATTACTTTATATTGCAGACTTCTTTCCTTGACACAAAGATGCAGACCTTTTTTTAAAGGACAGGTCTTTTTTTTCTTTGGTTTTGAAATATAATTTGTTTTCTATTACTGAGATGAGAGTACAATAAAGTCTCTATCTGTGTCATATATATATATATATATATTTATCTGATTTGGGGAAAGAAAGGGAACGACAAAATAATGAGACAAAGGAAGAACCAATGCAACAATGACATTCACATGACACTGTTAGAAATGAACTTTACAAATCATTGGAGGGGGAGGGAACATGAGAGGAAAATGAGAGAGGGTAACAATGTTTGACAAGATATATATTCAATACCTTATATATGTAACTATAACCCCTCAGTGTAACACCTTGAGAATAAAATTAAATTTAAAAGATTAAAAAATTTAAAAGTCTCTATATACTTTGATGACTTTCAGTAAAAGGATTCATTATTTATTTATTTTTTTGTGGGTCATGGGGCTTGAATTATGGGCCTCGGCATTGTCTTTGAGCTTTTAGCTCAAGGCTACAACCTACCCCTGGAGCCACAACCCCACTTCCCATTTTCTAGTGATTAATTGGAGATAAGAGTTTCTTGGTCTTTAGTGCCCAAGCTGGCTTTGAACCCTGATCCTCAGATCTCAGCCTCCTGAGTAGCTAGGATTACAGGCATGAGCCACCATTCCCCACAAGGATGCATAATTTTTAAATTAACAAAATAGTGTAAATATAAAGTGTTAAACCTTTTGATATAAGCTTTGAGTTCCTATAAAATACCTTCAGGTATGAAGAAAATATTGTATTCTTTTACTGATGCAATTATAACTGAAACTTTTTAACCACCATCTTCTAAATGTAAAAACTCCAAAATAAAAGAACATAAAAACAAAAACAAAAAACAAAAAATTAGGAGCTTTTAATGCTATTGGCAAAGGACAAATGTATCTAGCTTTGGTGAATTCTGTTGTTTTAGGATTTTATATTGGGATTTCCTTTATAGTTAGTAGAAAACCCAAGTTTTCTTTTTTTTTTTTTGGCCAGTCCTAGGCTTGAGCTCAAGGCCTGAGCACTGTCTTTGGACTTTTCTCAAGGCTAGAACTCTACCACTTGAGCCTCAGCACCACTTCTGGCTTTTTTCTACGTATGTGGTACCGAGGAATCGAACCCAGGTCTTCATGCATGCTAGGCAAGCACTTTAACCACTAGGCCAAACTCCCGGCCCCGGAAACCCAAGTTTTCTATTAAGAATTTTTTCACTTTTAATGCATTGAATTGTTGGTATATCCTAAAGTCAATACAGTTCTTTTAAAAAACAATAAAATGTATGTTCTTCATTTTTTTTTAATCCATAGAAATGATGGGAACTGAGCTAGGAAAAACTCATTTAAGCCTGTAATTGATGGATTTCCCTTTTTGCATGATGTGTAATGCACTTTATTTTTGTGTCTGTGTATTGCAGATTTTATACAAAGCCAAAGGAGAAGATGTGAAACATGAGTATACTCTGAGTCCTGATCGTCCACAATTTCTCCAGGCCACGTGTAATGCTTACAATATAAGTGATGTAAGTAGGCTCATTAGGAGGGAAAACAACTTGTGACAACAAAAGAATGGAATTTTAGAATAAGACAGTACTTTGACCCACAGAGCGTATCTCTTGATGTGCTCTTAAACTCTTCAGTTGGCCTTTGAAAGGTAGGAGAGCTCCATGGGTTTTAACATTCTTCTGTATGCCAAACCCATTGATTATTCCCCTAGAATTTTTACTTTATTTTGCATATGGGGAAAGTTATTATCCTCTAGATGTAGCCACTGTGTCTTCTCTTGACCTTCCTTTCACAGACTAAACAGCTTCATTTTCTCCCATTGGAAAGGACAGGTCTTTTATTTAGTGCTTCAAAATCCATTGGGATCTATTTTCATTTCACTAAGTATTAAGTTGTGATTATTGCATTTAACACTGAATAATAGGCACTTCTGTTTATGCCAAAGGCCTATAAAATTTTAATTTAGATATACACTGTTAACCTTCTTATAGATAAATAAAATACCTTCCCCAAAGAGAAAAAGTAAATCTCCAAGAGCTCCCTTGGGGATTCCCTGTATATATCATGGAAATAGAAACAGAGATGTCTTGCAAATGAGAAGTATAGAGGAGGACTCAGAGAAAAGTATTCATTCATTCATTCATTTAATAAATATTTATTGAGCATCTATTACAAAGATAGACGGGGTGCTAAGTGCTGAGTCTACAGACAGGGGCAAGAAGGAATTGTGATTATCTCTGCAGTCCTTGGGTTTTGCATTCTCTGAAATACATAATTCGTCTTTTGATGTGTATATATCACTTCGAGATGATGATAATGCTCAGTGACTTTTAAAAGTAATGCTAATTCAATTCAGATTCCACTCACAGTTTGAGAACCTGCTGAGGGCCTTGGTGACAGTTTTACATGTGGTTATGCCATTTGATTTAATAATAAGAACAACACCTTTTTATCTATTTACTCAGCCTCTCAGAACATACTGTGAGGAAGAGGGCAGGGAGTCTCTGTTAACTCTGAGCACAAGGTCCAGAGAGGTCAAGTGAGTTGTTTAAAGTATCATACTGACCTTTAGAAAGTGTTATGTGTTGATTGTCCCCATTCGCCATTATAAAAAAAATTTTCAGATTTTCTGTCATAGGTTGACAACTATCTAAACACAATTTTTGTGTGTGGGGATGAACTCAGAACCTGGGTATTGCCTATTAGTTTTTTCACTTAAGGCTGGTGCTCTACCGCTTGAATCACACCTCTACTTCTAGCTTTTTGGTGGTTAATTGGAAATAAGAGTCTCACAAAATTTCCTATGGCTTTGAACTGCAATCCTCAGATCTCAGCCTTCTGAGTTGCTAGGATTATAGGCATGAGCCACCAGTGCCCAGCAGTAAAACAAAAATTTAAATCTGGGAATTTTAACAGAAAGCATCTTTGCCAATCTATTAGAAATTTTTATATAAAGAAAAGGAATTTGAGAATGTTGTATAAATTTTATATGAGACAGACACGATGTTTGTCATCTTTACCCTTAAACGTGTATGAATTTACCACCATTTACAACCTCTTTTCTTTTTTTTTTTTTTTTTTTTTTTTGCCAGTCCTGGGCTTGAGCTCAGGGCCTGAGCACTGTCCTTGGACTTTCTCAAGGCTAGAGCTCTACCACTTGAGCCTCAGCACCACTTCCGGCTTTTTTGCATGTATGTGGTACCAAGGAATCGCACCCGGGTCTTCGTGCATGCTAGGCAAGCACTTTAACCACTAGGCCAAACTCCCGGCCTACAACCTATTTTCTATATAGGACATTATATATATATATATTCTAATTATATTTGAACCCTAATTATATTTCAGTTCAGTTCCACTCATACTTTGTAAAAATAAAACCCCCAAACCAAAAACCAAAAAGACTTCCACCAGCCAAGTGGCTGGTGGCTCATGTCTGTAATCCTAGCTACTCAGGAGGCTGAGTTCTGAGGACTGCAGTTCAAAGACAGTCTGGGCAGGAAAATCTGTGAGGTTCTTATCTCCAATAAACTACTGAAAAAACTGGAAATGGAGTTGTTGGCTCAAATGTAAAGCATTAGCTGTGAGCAAAAAATAAGCTCCAGGGACAGCAATGCCTAGGTCCTGAGTTTAAGCCACAGGACTGGCAACAAAAAAAAAAAGCCCCCTTTCCCCAAACAGAAGTTTTCTCATACTTCAAATTTGTATAACAAATATTTTTACAATTAAATGGACATTCCCTTTTTGATCTCTCTCTCATTCCCTTCCTCTTCCCTCTCAATTTGTGCCTGTTCTGGGGCTTGAATTCTGGTCTTCAGCATTCTCCCTGGGCTTTTGTGCTCGGATAATGCTCTACTTACTGCCATAGCTCCATTTCTGGCTTTTTGGTGGTTAATTGGAGATAAAAGTGTCACAAACTTTCTTGCCCAAGGTGGCTTTGAACTGCACTACTCAGATCTCAGACTTGTGAGAACTATGGGTATAGTACAGGCCCTTTTAGGTTTTAGCCCTTTAGCTGTTCTATGTAGTTGCCACTGAGACTGAGAATTATGAATAAATCATAATTCATGTCCAAGCTTGTCTCCCCAGGTAGATTGTGAACCCTTTAAGGGCAGGCGCTTCCCACCTAAGAGGGATTTGTTGGTTTTCTTTAGCATTTCCCCAAACTAAGTTATGTATGCACCATAAAAAGTCCATCAATTGGGCTGGCAGTTTAGCCTAGTGGTAAGCATGCTTGCCTAGCATGCACAAAGAACCAGGTTCAACTCCTTGGTACCACATACATAGGAAAAGTAGGTGCTGTGGCTCAAGTGGAGAGCTCTAGCCTTGAGAAAGCCCAATGACAGTGTGCAGGCCCTGAGTTCAAGCCCCAGATCAGCCAAAAAAAAAGTCCATCAATTAACAAGTAATAATAAGGTGGATCGCCTAAGGGAACCATCATCATGTTAAATATCATAGAGGAGTTAAGAAAAAAAACAGTGTCTGGGCTATTTTTCTAAAGGCTCTACCAATTCAGGGAGGTAGTATTAGGCTATGGCCAATAATCATGGAAGCCAGTGTGTACCTGCATCAGAGGGAACTGGATGAAGGGAGAGTTGATGAGTGCACAGCTGTTCCCTCAGTCCCTGGGGGCAGAAAATGTTGTTCAAGGAACATGTCAGTCCCTGCTTACTGGAAAGTGTAAGTACCCACTTGAGTTGTGGCTTAGGTAGTAGAGTACCAGTCTTGAGTGCGGGGGGAGGGGGGGGAAGAGGGTAGGACTGGGGGGGGGAGAATAGGACAGTGATGGGGGGGAAGCTAAGTAAATTGAGTGGCCTTCAGGTCAAACCCCAGTACTGGTACATGCTCACATATAGTATTCAGTTCTATTTATATATCACACTTTGCTTTAAAACATCTTACTTATTGGAATTCAAGCTATTTGACATAATTCTGGTTTTTTTGTTGGTATTTTTTAGTCAAGTCATAGGCTTGAACCCAGGGCCTGGGTGCTGTCTCTGAGCTATTTTTGGTAAATTAGAAATGAGAGTTTCACAGACTTTCCTGCCTGGTCTGGTTTTGAGCCTCAATCCTCAGATCTCAGCTTTTTGAGTAGCTAGGATGATAGGCCCAAGTTACCAACACCTGGCAATTCTACCTGATCTGATTAATGTAGTTATATAAATCTTTGGGATTCTTTTCCTTTGATAAAATTTAAAAGGTGAAAATTTCTTTTTGTTAGTGAATTTTGAATTTGTTGATAGATATAATAAATGTTATGAAAGTACAGTTGAAATAAATAATTGTTTTTGAACTGAACATTTCCTCAGAAGTCAAGAAAGCTAGCTTGTTTATTCTGCAATTGAGAAGACAGAGAAAGAGATCATTTCATGTAATTAGTAATAAAAATAAGTCAATTTGACTAGTTGATACTGAAATGTGAGGAAAGCATGGCAAAGAAACTTACAACACTAATGGCAGGGCTTGACAGCTAGGCATACAAAGCATAGACGTATCTGTTAGGTAAGGGAGATGATCAGAAATGGATTACACTAAACAAATTTAGTTTAAAGAGACTCAGATTTTGACCCAGATGTGGTGGAATAGACTTGTAACACATGTGAGGCCGAGATCGGAAGGATCACAGTTCTGAAAGGCAAAAAGCTAGTGACACCTGACCTCAACAAACTAGGTATGGTGGCATATGATTATAATCCCAGCAATTTGAGAGATATAAATAGGAGGATCTCAGTCTGAGGCTGACTGGAAAAAACCTGAGACTATTCAAAAGCTAACTAAAACAAAAAAAGAAGACCTGGAGCATGGCTCAAGTGGCAGAGCAACTACCCAGAGAGTTCAAGGACTTGAGTGGTTTTTTGTTTTTGTTTTGTCTTTTCTGTTTTTTGGTACTGGAGTTTGAACCCAGGGTGTTGTATTTGCAAGGCAAGTGCTTTGTCACTGAGCTACATCCCAGCCCAGAACTGAGTCTTTGTTATTACTGAAGAAGTTACCAGGTGCTGGTGGCTCATGCCTGTAATCCCAGCTACTTAGAAGGGTGAGAGCTGAGGATCTGTGAGACTCTTATCTCCAATTAACCACTGGAAAACCGGAAGTGCACTGTGGCTCAAAATGGTAGATGCTAGCCTTGAGGAAAAATTGCTCAGGGACAACACCCAGGCCCTGAGTTCAAACCTTCCCCCCCACCCCATGGTTTTATATATACTTACAGATACAGAAATAGTTACCAATACATGTGTGCAGAATGTGTTTACTGGTGTAAGTATGTATGTACACATGCCTCCCAGTATCCCCCATTAGTGGACCCAAGACTCCAGGGTAAGGAGAATGTAAAATGAATCTGGAACACCACTTGCCAGAGAGTAAGACTGTGATCACCAGGACATACCAAAAGAACACAAAGCTACTCTTAGATTTCCTGCTGGCTAAATCTGGGACAATTTTAGGAACATAGTAATGAAGCAAGCAACATACAACCTGTTAAGTAGAATAAGAACTCTAAGTTCATATTGACATAAATACATAAATATATAGAGAAGGCACACCCCTGCCCCCCTTGAAGCAAACTGCCAACTTGTGGCGATGGAGAAAGGATAGGAAGAGAAAATTGCCACTGTTGTTGGGGTAATTGATTCAACAGAACTTGGCCAAGCCAGGAGCTGGTAGTTCATACCCGTAACCAAAGCTACTTAGAATTGAAGATCACAGTTCAAAGCCAGCCTAGGCAGAAAAGTCCATGAGATTCTTATCTCCAATTAACCACAGAAAAGCCAAAAGTAGAGCTGTGGCTTAAGAGGTAGAACATTAGCCTTGGGCAAAAGAACTAAAACCAAGTGCAAATGGGGACCCTGAGGAAGGAGGGAAAGAGTGAGAAAGGAAGGAAGAGGGAGGGAGGGAGAAGGACAGGGAGAGAGAGGAGTGACGCAAACATGGTAGTATGAGCCTGTACTATGAGCACTTAGGAGGCAGGAGAATTACAAGCTTTGTGCTAGCCTGGTCTGTGTGGTGAGATGAAGGAGACAAAAATAGGGGAGGAGGAGGAATGGTGGAGAGAAAAAGGAAGAGGAAGCCCTGGAAAGAACCTGCACTGTGCCTAAGGTGACACTCCTGTGTGCAGGTCTCAAATACAAGTCAGCTGTCTCTCAAATTCCAGCTGTCCATCCCTACTGTTCCAGAGGCCATGGATCTCATCCTCTTGTCTCATAACAAATGTCTGTCCTGCCTCTGCGTCCCTGCTACCCAGCTCTATCTCCAGGGGGCACTGTTTCTGTTCTTCCTCCAGCCGGAGTAGATTTCTAAATGCCCTTCATTCTGTCTTCCCTCTCTCAATGTGTGGGTCTGAGAACAGAATGGAAAACCAATGTAGGGCCTGGGAAGACAAATGGAAAATGGTTATTGAACAAGCTGAAAACTGCCAAGACCATAAACTTTCTCTACGAAGTCGTCATCTGGCTGAAATGGAGAACCATAAAACTGAGACTAACGAATCTAAAACATCTGAAGTGTATTTGCAATGTGGGATGACTCGAGAGAGGGAAGCTACAGGGCTGTTGCAAACTTTCAGGGTCTAGACACCCAAGAGTAATAGAAAATTTAAATGTTATAATTTTGGAGGAAGGGGAGAAAGCATAGCAAAAAGGTGAAAATTACTTATCCATAATATTATACACCAGAGCCATGTCACGTACACAGAAGGAATGACACAAATGTATTCTTGGATTACTGCAGACTAGTAATATATAGGATGCTACAATCACTGAAATGCTTAGAAACATGCAGAATAAAAGTATGTATTATTTCTGGGTATATTCATGCACACCAAAAGTACAAAGATATGGAGTACAATCAAATCCCCAAGTATAAGAGCAAAGCTTATACCAGTCTTCAGAGCCATGTGTTCAGCAAGGACTTTACAGAACTAGAGATAATACTGACACTACTTTATGTCTTATGCAGGATGGGGACATTTGTCATTTGTTATATAATTACTTATATATTTCTGGGTTTTTGGTTGTTAATTGGAGATAAAAGTCACAAATATTCCCACCCAGGCTGGCTTGGGCTTCCAACCATGCTCCTCAGATCTCAGCCTTCTGAGTAGGTAGGATTCTGACACCTGGTTTAACCTCCAATCAACTTTGTTTCAAAGAAAAAATGGTCAAACTAAGTTGCTGAGTAAACTATGACTAAGGAACTAAAAGGAGGATTCAACTTCTTTCTGGTTGTTGATTTTCTATTGAAGAACATTAGGCTATAGATAGATGGAATCACTGGGTGTTATAAAATAGTTACGCTGTCTAAAAGTAGAGCTATGGTGCAAATGGTAGAGTACCAGCCTTGAGCAAAAAAGCCAAGTGAGAACACAAGAACCTGAGTTCGAGTTCCAAGATCACCACACACACACACACACACACACACACACACACACACACACACACACACACACACACACAGTTTCTCCACAAGACACAAACATAACTAATAAAGAGAACTGAGGGGCTTAGTCAGTGGTTATGAGGGCCATGTTTTGGTTGTTTGGCTTCTAAATGTACCAAAGTCATATAGTGACTTTGGCTCTGTATTTTTAGACATAGAAATTAGTCTCACCCAGCTTGGCATAGATGCTTTTAGAAGCAGATTTACAGAAGTTGGCTCATCAGAGCACAGAAAGTTGTAGAAGCTCCTTCAGAAGGTAGACATTTGTTACACATTTTAACATTTTTATGGAGCATCTGTTGAACTTACCCTCTGTTCCAAGGTGATCGGATCAATAAAAGTCACCAGGTCCATGGATAAGTACCCAAGCACGTTTCTCTTTTTGCAGGCCCGTCCAATTTGGAGGCATAAAGATGTGAGAACTTTGGGGTCCACGGAGGTCTGAGGTACGGTGGTACCAGTGGCAATAAAGGGGCTTTCTGCATGAAACTGGTCCCCCATTGAAAGCACTGTGATGTCTCCATTGGGCTCTATCAGCATGTCCACAGTGAGGTTGGTGATGCTATCCGCAGGCGGGAATGCTTCAATTGTGCCTCCTGGTGGGAAAAACATGGAGAAATCAAACAAATCGCACCCCAACTGGAGCAGGAAGAAAAAGCTAGGCTTTGGTAGACTTGAGCTCAGTTCCAACATCTGCCATTATCTTGGAAGACTCTGGGCAAGAAGCTTAAAACTCTGCACTTCTTTTTCCTCTTCTGTAAAATGAACATCATAAACCCTCTTTTATCACACTGCATCTCTAGCACTTAGCCCAATGCCTGGCATATATGAAAGCTCAGTGAGTGGCAGTTTGGATTCTGATTGTAATTACAGAATGTAAATATTATGTTTATACATAATCATGGCATAAATGAAATTAACCTATGGTTTTTGGTCAAGCCACTAACAAGGAATTACCTGTCAGTTGTTTGTATCTTGGTGAACTTTGTGCCCATTCTGTCATTCTTCACTGCTTTTTTAAAGTTTGCCAGGCTTGGGCTTTAAACAGACATAATGAACTTTGATCATCATGCCAGCCACAGGATAAAGACACAGGATAAAGCCAGTTGTATGTATGAATGTATGCATGCATGAATGTATATATAAATATGAATGTATATATTTATTTTTTGTGCTAGTACTAATGCTTAAACACATGGCCTACAGCTCTTGCTTTCCCACTCAAAGATGATGCTCTACCACTTGAACCAAACCTCAAAGGTACTGGCTTTTTTACTGTTTAATTGGAAATATAAGTCTCAGGAAGGGACAGGAATGTGGCCTAGTGGTAGAATTCTTGCCTAGCATGCATGAAGCCCTGGGTTCGATTTTTCGGTGCCACACACAGAAAAAGCCTGAAGTGGTGCGGTGGCTCAAATGGCAAATGGTAGAGTGCTAGCCTTGAGAAGCCCAAGGACAGTGCCCAAGCTCTGAGTTCAACCCCCAGAACTTGCAAAAAATAGTCTCAGGGAATTTCCTAGCTGGACTGAATTTAAACTGTAATCCTCAAATCTCAGCCTCCTGAGTACCTAGGATACAGATATGAGCCAACTGTGTCTGGCTATAAACCAGAGAACCAGGAGATAGCGTTGTTTTGCTGACAGGGAGAGTCTTACAATTTACCATGTTTTTTTTTCTTTTGTGTTGAATACCAAAAACTCAGAGACAACTCAGATACTCAACCGCAACAAAAATATTTTTTATTAATTTACTTTATTGTTATTACAGAGGTAATATACAGAGAGATTACATTTACATGCATCAGGTAATGAGTATGTTCCCTTTTGTATGGTGTCATCATTTCTCAGTCTCTCCTATTCCCTCCCTCCTTGTGGGTAGAGACCCACAAGTTGTATAGCTCACTTTTATCAGTGTCCAGTGCCTTCCACTGCTGTAAGTTTTCCTCGAGTTCTGTGCTTACCCCCAAAGAGATATATGTGAATACACCATATATAAGGGAAAGAATACAGTTTTCAGAAAATTTTTTTAAATTATAAATTAAGTTCTTTGCTTCCATATCTTTGGAGTTCATTTTAGCATGTATGTCATTTTATAAGGCGCTAGGCATTGCATCTTTGTGATTCTTGCCTAACTAGCTTCTTTTGGTGTCATTGTATGTGAGTATCTAGAATCCTTTGTGATTTGTCATATCCCAGCATGTTTTAGAACTAACTTCTTCATATCGGAGAGAACATGAGCCGTTTGTCTCTCTGATCTTGGCTTACCTCACATAACATGATTTGTTCTATTTCCGTCGTTCTTTTCTTTTTCTCTACTACTCTGTCTTGTAGTTTCAGAGTTTTGAGTCTGATATTGAGGTCTCTGATCCACTTTGAACTGATGACAAGCAGGGATCCACTTTTCTGCAGATGGCTGGCTGCCCAGTTTCTCCAACACCAATTATCTTTTTACACTGTATGTCTTTGGCTCCTTTCTCAAATATAAGATGACTGTGTCTGGTTTTATTTCTGGGTCTTCTAATCTGGTCCACTGACCTTCAGGTCTATTTTTTGTCAATACCATGCTGCTTTTGTTATTATGGCTCTGTAGTGGAGTTTGAAATCTGGTATTGTAATATCATCTGCATTGCTTTTGTCTCTTCTTTCTTTTCTTTTTTGCCAGTCTTAGGGCTTGAACTCAGGGCCTCGACACTGTCCCTGAGCTTTTTTTTGCCCAAGGCTAGTACTCTATCACTTGAGCCACAGCACTACTTCTGGCTTTTTCTGTTTAGGTGGTACTGATGAACTTAACTCAGCGGTTCATGCATGCTAGGCAAGCACTATGCCACTGAGCCACATTTCCAGCCTGGCATTGCTTATTCTACCTAGAATTGCTTTGGCTATTCTAGGTCTTTTGTTGTTCCACATACATTTTTTGGATTAGTTTCTCTATTTCAGTTACAAAAATCATTGGGATTTTGATGGTGATTGTATTGAATTTGTATATTATTTTTGGCAGTGTGACCATTTTCACAATGTTGATTGTACCTATCCATGGACAGGTAAGGTCTTTCCATTTCTTGGTGTCCCCTTTGATTTCTTTCTTTATATTAAAAAATAATTTTTGCTATAAAGATCCATCTTTAATGCTCAACATCTCTGGTCATAAAAGAAATGCAAATCAAAACAATGCTAAGATTCCACCTCACTCCAGTTAGAATGGCCAGGATCAGGAAAACTAATAACAACAGATGCTGGAGGGGATGTGGCCAGGAGGGATCACTACTACACTGTTGGTGGGAGTGCAAACTTGTTCAACCACTATGGAAAGCAGTATGGCAGTGCCTCAAAAGGCTAAACATAGAGCTCCCCTATGACCCAGCAATTCCATTACTTGGCATTTACCCAACCATCCAGAAACTAGGGCATACTAAATCCACTAGCACAACAATGTTCATTGCAGCATTATTCACCATAGCAAAGATATGGAACCAACCTACATGTCCCTCAGTTGATGAGTGGATCAACAAGTTGTGGTATTTGTACACAATGGAATTCTATGCTGCTGTCAGAAAAAAACGACATCACCCCATTTGTTAGGAAATGGAAAGACTTAGAAAAAATCATATTAAGTGAAGTAAGCCAGACTCAAAGGAACATAGGCTCAATGGTTTTCCTCATTTGTCATAATCAGTAGAAACCTTGGGCTCTACTAGCAGAGATTTGCTATAGAGCAAAACCTTGATACATAAGGCCATATAGTATGAAGCTAATTGAAAGGATATTGAAACAAAAGCCATATAATGAATGATTGTTGTCCTTAATGTACTATTTTATCTCTCATCTCTTTTGCTGTCCCTTGGTTATATCGTATTGTTACAGTATCTCACTTTGTTATCTGATATATTGGATATATTTGTATTTGGTTATTTGAAATTGGATAGGGAAGGGGGGAAAACAAGATGGGGGTGGGGGGAAGGGTAATGGGGACCAAGAAATGTGAAAGGGTATCAATGTATGTGAATTAATGCACCTTCTATCTGGCAAATATCATATAACCCTTTTATTAATTACAATAAAAAATATTTTAAAAATCCATCTTTGGTTAGTTTAATTGCTAGGTATTTCATTTTTTGAAGCTGTTGCAAATGGGGTTTCCCTTTCTCTTTGTACATTGTTGGCATACAAGATGGCTACTGATTTTTATGGGTTAAATTTGTATCCTGCTATTTTGCCAAAGTGGTCAATCAGCTTTAGGAGTTTGGGGGTGGAAATATTTGAGTCCTTTAGGTATAAGATCATGTCATCTGCAAATAAGGATAGTTTAATTTCTTCTTTCCATATGTGGATCCCTTTAACATTCTTTTCTTGCCTTATTGCTCTGGCAAAGAATTTGGGAACTATACTGAAGAGGAGTGGAGAGACTGGCCCCTTGCCTTGTTCCTGATTTTAGTAGAAATGGTTTTAGTTTTTTCCCCATTTTGTATGATATTAGCTATTGGTCTGTCATATATAGCCTTTATTGTTTTAAGGAATGTTCCTTCTATTCCTAGGTTCTCCAAAGCTTTTAACATGAATGGATGCTGTAGTTTGTCAAAGGCTTTTCTGCATCTATTGAGATGATTGTGTGGTTCTTGTCTTTGGCTCTGTTGATGTGAATTACATTGATTGATTTGCACATGTTAAACCAGACTTGCATCTGTAGGATAAAGCCTTCTTGGTCAAAATAGATGATTTTTAAAATTTGTTTCTGGATTCAGTTAGCTAATATTTTATTGAGGAGCTTTGCATCTATGGTCATGAGAGACATTGCTCTATAGTTCTCTCTCTCTCTCTCTCTCTCTCTCTCACACACACACACACACACACACACACTCACACACACTTTTGGATCATTACCTGGTTTGGGGATGAGTGTGATATTGGCTTCATAGAATGAGCTGGGAGTGGCTCCTTGTGCATCTATTTCATGGAATAGCTTGAAGAGTATTAGTTCATTCATCTTTAGTTCATTAGTTTATCTTTAAAAGTCTTACAGCATTCAGCAGTGAATCCATCTGGACCTGGGCTTTTCCTTGTTGGAAGACTTTTAATCACTTCTATCTCATTGCGTGTTATTGGCTTATTTAGCTGGTCTATATCTTGCTGGTTCCGTTTAGGTAGTTCTCATGTTTCTAACAAAATGTCCATTTCTGCTAGGTTTTCCTTCTTTTATGAGTATAGATTTTGAAAGTAGTCCTTTGATGTTTGTTGCAATATTTCCTTGGGGCATCTCTGATCTTACTGATTTGAATCTCCTCTCTCTCCCCCCCCAAAAAAACCCAGCTTTTTGTTTGATTTTATATATTTTTAGCTTCTGTTTTATTGATTTATGATCTAATCTTTGCTATCTCTCCATCTAGAGGTTTTAGATTTTTTTTCTTGTTTTTCTAGTAATTTTAATTGTATCATGAGGTTATTTACTCGAGCTGTTTCTGTTTCCTTTGTGTGCTCTGGGCTACGAACTTTCCCCTCTGCACTGCATTTGCTGTATCCCTGAGGTTCTGTTCTGATGTGTTTTCATTTTCATTGAACTGTAAGAACTTTCTAATTTCTTCCTTAATTTCTTCTGTGACCCAGGTGCTATTCAGTGGTATGTTATTAAGCCTCCATGTGTTTGAATGCTTTCTGCAACATGTCTTATTGTTGAGAACTAGTTTGATTCCATTGTGGTGAGACAGGATGCAAGGAATAATGCCAATCTTCTAGCATTAGATTGCTTAGATTCTTTGAGTGAACTATGATATGATTTATTTTGGAGAATGTTCCATGGGCTGCTGAGAAGAATGTGAATTGGATTGTGGTTGGGCAGATTAGTCTGTAGATGGTAAGCTCATTTGGGTTATAGTATTATTCAGTTCAAAAGCTTCTTAGCTTATATTTTGTTTGGCTGACCTGTCTTTTGGTGGGAGTGTTGTGTTAAAATCTATCACTATTATTGTGTTTGTGTCTATTTGTTCTGTAGGTCCAAAGTGTTTGTTTAAAGTGTTTAGGTTTCCATTATTTGATGCATAGATATTGACCACTGCAATTTTTCTTTTTATGGATCATTCATTTTATTAGTATGTAATTATGTTCCGTGTCTCTTCATAATGATTTTAATGAAAAGTCTATTTTACCAGCTATGGTAAAATACTTCTGCCTTCTTGCAAGCACATTTACATGGAAGAGCACTGTCCTTGAGCTTTTTCAAGGTGATAAACCACATCACGACTTTCATCTTTTTCTATGTATATGATATTGAGGAATCAAACCCAGGGCTTTGTGCATACTAGGCAAGCACTCTAGGCCTTACTATTTCTATTTTTAGCTCCACATCTTTTTGGGTGTCCTGTGTTTTCTTGGTCATTTCTTCTTTGTAATCTTGATTTTTTTTTTTGGTCAGTTGTGGGACTTGAACTCTGGGCCTGGGTGCTTGTCCCGACTTCTTCAGCTCAAAGCTAGTGCCCTATCACATTGAGCCACAGTGCCAGTTCTGGTTTTCTGGTGGTTAATTGGAGATAAGAGTCTCATGGACTTCTGTGCCCGGTCTGGCTTTGAACCAAGATCTTCAGATCTCAGCCTCCTGAGAGGCTCTGGCTACAGGCTTGAACTACTGGTGCCCGCCTGTATTTTTTGTTTCTGTATTTCCATTTTTATTTCATTGGTCAGTTATATCTTCATTTCTTTAATGGTTCTTTTGTTCTCCATCTCTTTACTCTCACTGAGGTCCTTTCCCAGTTTGTTGTTGGTTTTTGGATTGGATTTGTTGTCTTGATTGTTCATGAATCTTGTAATCTTTTGAACAATAATTTTTTGTTGGTGGATTTTGTAGGCTAGTCACAAAAATTACATTACCATTCTGTTTTCAAGTCTACCTTGTAAGTCTTACTTTATGTGTCCCTCCCCCATTGTTTTGGTCAGAGTTAGATTACTTAATTTAAAAATAAAAACACCTGCATGCCAGTGGCTCATACCTGTAATTGTACTAGTAAGGAGGTTGAGGTGTGAGAATGCCTTCAAGCCAGCTTGGGACAGACAAATCCATGAGAATATTTTCTACAATTAACAAGGAAAAAGCTAAAGTGGTAGAGTGCTGTATGAAAACCAAGAAACAGTGCCCAGGTCATGAGTTCCTTTCCCAGAACTGTCACAAAAGTAAATGAAGTTAATGACTATGTATTCTCTGGACAAAGGAGGCCTCCACAACCTGACAGATAAAGCAGCCTTTTACTTCACAGTCAGTGGGTAGAGGACTGGTGGGAGGTGACTCTGCCTGTAGATACGTTACAGCCTCATGTTAGCATGTACATATGTGTGATGTATGTATATATATGCATATATATGTATATATGGTTAAGTTCTCAGTTCTCAGCAATCCTCAAAGGCAATCACCTTGTATTTCAAGCAAAGCCATGCTCCTTAACTTTCTATAATTTTGGTCAGAGATCATAGACCTAATAAATGTCAAGTTTCAGTGTTAAAACTTATTTTAGAGAGCACATACTCAACCCCTAATCTTTGACTTTGGTTAAGTCAAAGATGTCCTTTTCTTCAGACAAAGCCTTCCATCCAGTATGTGTGAGCTCACCTGAATTCCAGTCTATGGGGAGTTAGCAAGGTAAATGCAATAAAACCGTGGCAAAAATACACAAACATTGATATGTCTTTCTGATTCAGTTAACTTAGTGGGGGTAGTTGCCTATATATTATCATTATGTTTTATTACTTGCTAGATTAGATTACTTATTATACTGTATTGTTAGCCTCAGCACCAGAACCATAAACATCCTTTCAAAGCAATGAATGCCTTTCTAAACAAAAGCAAAAACAATGACAATAGTAGTCCTCAAATAGTAGAGACCCAGATTTAAGCAAAAAAGCTAAAGGACAGTGCCCAGGCCTTGAGTTCAGTCTCCAGCACAGGCACACACAAAAAGCATAGCTTTTTGTATTATCCTATGACAATGTAGCACATAAAGCAGCCATAAGCATAATTGAGAGAACAGAAATGGAATAAAAAAGCAATGGTGGGAATTAGCAGGACAGGGAGACCTTCAAGTTAGGGAAGGTAGAGGGATTTGTGTGGCTCAGCTAGAAAACATTTGCACAGAACCTGCTGTATGCACTCAGTTCAGAGTCCATCAGAGCCACTGAAAACACAAGACTAACAAAAGCCAAATTTTGAGACATACTAAAATCATAACATCTAACTTTGTATTCCCATTCACCAATTACCTGCTCAGTGATTTTTGTCCAAGTCACTTCCTGTATCTCCAAATTTCAATTTGTTAGCTATGCCTATAATCCTAGATACTCAGGCTGAGTTCTGAAAGTTGAGGTTTTAAGCCAGCCCAAGCAATTGGAGAAACTATCTCCAATTAACCATGGAAGTATGACGTAGGTCAAGTGGTAGAGTGCCAGAAGTGACTGAAAAAGCTGAGGAAGAGCGGGATGTACAGTATCTTACACACACACATGAAAACAATGCAAACCCTGCCCTGACTCTCATCCATAGCCACAGTGTGATTGAGGAAGAAAGCAGAAAAACATTTTTCGAGAAGGTTTTGTGGGACATCCTTGGAAGATCTGGAAACTTCCTAATATCCTATCTAGAGAGATCTGGAGATCCTCACGGTCCTCCTTCACTGAATTAAAAAAAATCCATCATCCATCAGGAAGAACGGTGTGAAGTCATTTACAGAGAAAAGGATGGACTTCAAAATGATGGTAATGAAGAAAGTATCAGAGCTGGGCACTGGTGGCTCATACGGATTAGCTATCCAGGAGGCTAAGCTGAGGATCACAATTCAAAGACAGTCTCAGCAAGATTATTCTTGAGACTCTTATTTCCAAGTAATCACCAAAAAAGCCTGAAGTAGAACTGTGGCTCAAGTGGTAGAGAACTAGCTTTGAGCAAAAGAAAAGTTCAAGGGATAGGACTCAGACCCTGAGTTCAAGTTCCAAGACTGACTGGCACAAAAAAGAAAGAAAGAAAGAAAAGGAATCTCAGAGAGACAACAGGCACATGTTTTCTTTCATATGTGGAAATTAGATCTGAGTTATAAACATAGATGAGAATACCTGTCGGGTCATATGCATATATACACAGATTGAGTAAAGTATGGTACATACAGGGGAGGGTTCCAATGGTAGAACTCCTTGGAATAGCTCACCTATAGTTCAACATGAACTGAACATGAAGTTGATCATGTATGGTCAAGAGGGATGGGAAGTTTAGGAGAGGGGCAGACCAATGCAGGGAGGAAGTGTGAGAGAATGCAGTGATAGACTACATACATAAAAATGGAAGCAAGAGGCCAGGAGTTTGGCCTAGTGGTTAAAGTGCTTGCCTAGCATGCATGAAGACCTGGGTTCGATTCCTCGGTACCACATACATAGAAAAAAAGCTGGAAGTGGTGCCGAGGCTCAAATGGTAGAGCTCTAGCCTTGAGAAAGTCCAAGGACAGTGCTCAGGCTCTGAGCTCAAGCCCAGGACTGGCAAAAAAATTGGAAGCAAGAAAACTGAGGGAATGAGTAGGGTTGGGAGACATGGAGGAGATGATGGAAGGGACGACCGTGGTCAGGATGCATTGTACTCATCAAATGACATACTGGATTGAAACCTCTTTGTACAACTACTCAAAAGATCATTTTTAAAAAGACCAGAGGTGGGGGGAGAATCTTTTATTCTGAATACATTATTCTTGTGGAAGTACCTTATTGTTTCCCATTTATGCAGGCATTGTCCTTTCACTTTCCTGTCTGTGGGCAATGAGGGAATCTGCAGACATGCAGACTTTTAGAGAAGAGAAGGTATTAGAGGCATTGTAGTACCTCCCTCCCTTCAAAATACCCTTTCAGCACTTTCGTTAGATCACTGGCATCCAACACTTTGTACACATAATTCCCTAATCCTCCCCAGTGCCCAGAAAGTATATTCAACAATTAAAAGACTGTCCATCCTTCTTGATCCTCTCCCATAGACTTGACTCTCATCAAGACTTCAAAGCAAACGTAGAGGTAGCACACAATTCTTCCACTCATTAACAGAGTGGTTTGGGGGGTGAATTAATCTTTTGTATCTCTGGTTCCTCCTTTCTGATAATGACACTCACTTCATGGGGATTAAAAAAGTGTATATTTAGGATAACATCTGGGGGATATTGAGCACTGTATCTGTGTAGTAGGATAACATCTGTTACTATCATTATTGAATTATGAATGCTGCCCTTTGACATAACATCATTTCACCATGATACACTGACATTATAGCATTAGTGTTATGATCACTTGGCCATAGTGAGTAGAGCAGAAATAACTTAAATGGCTCACATGGGTGAATATATGCGTTCTAAGCCAGGTCTCCTACTCTGGGTAGTTCCCCCCATGCGCATTTTTAGACCAAGGGATAAAGACCATCTGTACCATTCATTCCCTTGTCAGTCATGGACCTCTCAGTGTCATTAAGAAATAAGAATGGTGAAAGAGGAAAAGAAAGAGGCAGGAGGAGGAAGTGGAAGAGGAGGAGGAGGAAGAGGAGAAGAGGAGGAGGAGGAAGAAGAGGAAAGCAATGGATATTGGCTCTGATTTGGACCCTAGAGGATTTTTTTTGTCAGTTGTGGGGCTTGAACTCTGGACCTGGGCACTGTCCCTAAGCTCTTCAGCTCAAGGCTACCGCGCTCTACCCCTTGAACCACAGCACCACTTCTGGTTTTCTGGTGGTTAATTGGAGCTAAGAGTCCCATGGACTTTTGGTGCCCAGCCTGGCTTTGAACCTCAATCCTCAGATCTCAGCCTCCTGAGTAGCTAGGATTATAGGCGTGAGTCATTGCCCCTGGCTCCTAGAGAATTTTTTAAAACTCAGAGCTTGGCTTGGCTTTTTCACTCAAGACTAGTGCTCCACAACTTGAACCACAGTTCCACTACTGGCTTTTTTTTTTGTCCGAACGACTGGAGATACAAGTTCCATAGATTTGCCTGCTTTGGTTAGCTTTGAACTGGGCTCCCCAGATCTCATTTGAGTAGCTAGTATTATAGGCACGAGCCATCAGTGCCTAGCTTTATAGAGGAGTCTTAATTTGGAAATGTTACCTAAAGGAATGGAACATGAGGCCACTTTAGTTCTAGAAAACAGAAAGGGAAATTGAGTTTCTTAAAAGCCTTTCATGTATCTGTCTGGTAGAAACTTTCATATCTCTATTTCATTGAATTCTCCTAACAACCATATGTTCTGGGTAGGTTTTTCTTTTCTTTTTGTTTTGTTTTATCAGTGGTGAGGTTGAACTCAGGGCCTTGGGCTGATTAAGCACTCTTCCTCTTGAGCTACACCCCCGTTCTATATTTATATGCTTTAGGGTAAGAAAACTGGGTCTTTGGGGGCTTGAGAATCTTGCTCCAGGTCATGGATGAGGTCCAGATGCAAAGCCCTCCTCTCAGAAGAAGTGTGCTACCAAAAAAAAAAAAAAAAAAAAAAAAAAGCCTGGAATCTGGAGATACACATGGCCTGCTGGTGCACTCAGTTCTTGTTTACTTAAGAGGCTGGGCGCAAGATAAATATTTAGGCAATGCTTGGAGAAGAAAGACAGTCAGCTCTAGGCACACACTGCTAAAAATCAACACAGGCAATGCAGAGTATTTAAATAGGCCTGGGCTGACCCCAAACGAGAACCCTGAGCTTGTGTAGATTGATCTTCAATAGAAGCTTTGCAGTCTTATTTACCTTGACTGAGAAATGTATGGAGGAATTTACTCCATGTCGGGAACCGTTTCCCATTGACTGGCTGTGCGTGCTGTGCTAAAACGCCCGCCAGCTCCTCGGAGATCTTCAGCAAAGCTGGCTCCTGCAGAAACAAATTAAATAGAACCACAAGCAATTTTACTACAGAAATGAAAACTGCTTGTGGAGTGATTAAAAACCAGGCCTCCAACAGACAAAAAAAATGTGGTTACTGTTTACCCAGAGTCAGAAAGCCATTTTGAACATTTTCTCTATTTTTCCAACCATTTTCAGTGTTCATATTTCCAAGTCATTTTTGGCCTACTTAAAAAAAAATTGTTGCTAACTCTACCTTTTCTCTCCAAAAGCCTCCATCTGTCTGGGTATCTGGAAACTCAGGTTTCAGATCTACTGCTGCCAGACCAATAGAATATCCTTGGAAAATGTACCCAAATGGCCTCAGTTTCCCATTATGTAAAGATCCTTGGAACATTTTTATCTTTATCTTGAGATCCTAACTGTTAACCTTAGGGGAAATAATGGAGTTGATAAACATCTTTCTTTTGTACTTTTGTCTATGTATTATTTGTTGGTAGATATCTGCATATCATTTTCATATATTTATTGGTAGACATCTGTATATTTGTCATCAAAATCTAATTTATGGACTAAAGCTGTAATGGTGGAATTTTAGATGAAGGGAAGTTTTGAAGACAGATTCAGTCTACCTGACTTTCTCCCAGGCTCCTAGTCTTATCTAACCAGCTGTGAGGCTGGCTCTATATCATGAGTAAAGAAAATCCATGGGGGTGAGCCTCCTGTCAGAAGCTCTGAAAGATGAGAACTGAAAAATTCTCTAGTGAAAGACAAATCTGGTTGTTCATCTAAAAAGTCTTGGTTTCCTAGATAAAAAGGTTTTTTGAGGTGGGCATCTGTGGCTCATGCCTAGAATTCTAGCTATGCAGAAGACTGAAATCTGAGGATCGTGGTTTAAAGCCAGCCCAAGCAGGAAAGTCCATGAGACTCCTTTTTTCTAATTAACCAGCAAAAAAAGCTAGACGTAGAGCTGTGACTCAAGTGTACTAGCCTTGAGCGAAAAAGCTCAAGCACAGCACGTAGGCCCTAAGTTCAAGCCCAGTACCAGCACACACACAAAAAATAGTTTTATATGTCATGCATTATAATGTTCTTCTTCAAGTTTTCAAATAGAAACCACATTTTAGTTGTTATTTCTGCCTGATGTAGGACAGAGCACTAGATGAACAGTATTCACACCCAAAATAGAGACCCTGGCATGGAGAGTTCAGACTTACTTTGGGTGGCAGGAAACTCAAAGAGTAAATCTATAAGGAATGGGTTTTGGCAGTGGAGTTGGTTGCAATTTTGGAAATTATCTACATACTCATTTATTTCTAATTTCCCTAACATTAAAAAGTGATTGTCTTTTATCTTCCCCTATCTCCCCTCCCCCTTCCACCAACTCTTTGGAACATCTGGTTGTTTCTGGGTACAATGCCCACTGCCAATCCATAATAAAAATAGCATCTCAGAGAACATAGCTAAGCAGGTCCAAATAATCTCAATAATTTCTGAAATATCCAGCAAGTCCTGGTGGAAGGGAGGATCTCATGAGTTAGCTTAATAAATGCTTGACAAACATCACAGAAATGGAGGAGTTTGCCCTCTTCTGACTTTGGTTCAGTGGGATCAGGTTGCCTCCCCTGTGTAGAGAAGCTGGCTGAGGAGGACTGGGGAAGACAGTTCATTCAGCAAGTCTCCCCTACCTTGGTTGCCGAGACAAGAAAGGTCATGATCAAAGCGACTGGCTTTCCTTCCCTTTGTATCCCGAACACTGCACACCTTTGCTCTGATCTTTAAATAATTTCATTAGAGAATAAGGTGTCTATTTGGGGAGAGTTATTTCTGCCAAGGAAGGAGATGAAGAAGGAAAAATAAAGGAAGTAAAAACCCTATTACTACATTTTGAATACAGCTCTCCATCTTGAGGCTCGTGTCAACTCCTCAGTACTACCACAGAAGGCCTCTGTGACCTAGCCTCTAGACCTACAGTAGTCCTACCTCTCCCTCCTTAGCTCCAGCCTCCTACAAGCTGCCCTCCTACTTCCTCCCTTAGCTGACTCCTCAACCCTTTCTCAGGTAGTTCCAGCCACATCTCCTCCAGGAAGTCTGTGCTGAACCAGTGAGTATCTCTCCTCCGCCCCCCCCCCCCCCCCACTCAACTTGGCAAAGACACTGGCTTTCAAGTCAGACCCTCCAGCATCCAGCACAGGGAAGCTAATACTTGGGGACAAATCACAATGGTGATATAGAAACAAAGTCCTTAATAGGTGCAGTTAGAGAACAAGAGAAAATATGAACCTCTCCATATAGGCTCATTCATTGCTGCCTAGGACCAAGAATTCCTAGGTGGACTGTATGGGATTTTTCTACCTCTGAGAGCGCCTGTTAGATGAATGAGGTAACATTTCTGAAGGAGCATCTCAGATGCAACGTGTTGAAGGCCAATTTTTAACTCAAGGCTTGTGGCTCGTGTGAGGCATCTGGACAGGGTGCCAGGTGGCCACCATAGCCTCTGTTTACAAAGTAAGCCATTTCTGACCTGATGCTTAGCATGTGCACTATGCACAAAGCCACTACAAAGGAGCTGATTCCTAGGGGCAGGAATGTGGGGCGGGGTGCATCAGGGCCCACTGAGAGAAGTACACAGCTGAAGGCGCTGGCAGAGAGACATCAGTGTGCGATGTTGCAGTCTACAGCGGCAGCTCGGGGCTGTGATTAGCTCCCTAAGAGAAAGACATGGAGAGGGGGTAAAAGCAGTAGGGGTGTATGGTACTCACTGTTTAATTCATTTCTTTATTTGAAAGCATCTCTGATGGGGAATACAGGGACTGTACTGAGGAATGGCCTTATACCAATGAAAAGAGAACTAATCTAACCTCTACATAATGAATAATAATAAATACCTGCAGCTCATGCATTCAAGTAAGGAAGTAGGAATATACGTGATAGAATGTCTGTTCTAAGACAGAACTAGCAGTGCATCTTTTCTATCTTACAGCTGTGTGAGAAGAGTAGTTACGAAGTTATTTTCAGTGAGTAATGTCACATTGATGGACAAGTATGTCTGTTTCAGAGAGCCAGTAATCAACTTGAGCAGATCACTCACAGTCAGTGATCTAGAGAGTATGGAGTGTGGAAAGGGGGGAAATTATATACATAATAGAAATATAATATGTTTTATTATAATATAACTTATAATATATTAATGTTATCAATTATACTAATAATATATAACTTATATAATATATAACTGTAGTTCTAAGTACTATAGAACTATATAGTAATATACATTAATAATTAATATACATATCAATATATTAATACTTCATATACATACATTATATGTAATTATATATAAATCCCTTGTGAATGACAAATAAATGGTCAAAAATTACATTATCCCCTTTTTGTGTGTGTATGTGTGCTAGCATTAGGTCTTAAACTCAGGGCACGGGAATTGTCTCTGAGTTTTTTCATTAAAGGCTGGTACTATACCACTTGAGCCACAAGTACATTTCTGGCTTTTTGCTTGAACTGTGCCTTGAACTATGATCCTCAGAGCTCAGCCTTCTGAATAGCCAGGATTACAGGCCTGAGCCACTGGTGCCTGGCTATAGTACAATCATTTACTATCTCATGACCACTGTCTAAGGTAGACATTATCATCTAGTATGCAGAAAAACTTGGGTTCGAATCCAATAACCAGTAACTCTGCCATCCACGAGCATAAAATAGCCAATCTGGGTGAGATAAGATCATTCATAGATGATGCTAAATCCGAACTGTTATGAAACAAAAGGTAGGGCGGACATCTTTTGTTGGCTGCCCAGCATCAATGACTCTTCTTCCAGGATAATATATCCCAAACTTCCTTTCGGGAATTTCCCTTCCCTCACTCTTTACTATGGAAGACTGACCTAGAAAGATTCCATCCTCACTAGCCCCTGACTAGTGAAGGCAATAAAATTAGGAAGCTGAGCCAGGCTCAGTGGCTCACGCCTGTAATTCTATGTACTCAGGAGGCTGAGATCTGAGGATCAAGGTTCAAAGCCAGCCTGGACACAAAAGGACCTGAGACTCTTATCTCCATTAACCTCTAGAAAACTGGGAAATAGGGCTTGGCTCAAGGATAGGGTTGTTGCCTTGAGCTGAAGAGCTCAGGGACAATGCCCAGGCTCAGAGTTCAAGCCCCATGACCCACAGAAAATAGTTAGGAAGCACTTATTTATGGCCTCTGGGGGGTGGGGGAGCAGTATGCTCTTCTCTTACTATTTCCTTGACCAAGGAAAAATTCTAAGAGTCACTTTGAGCCATTATACAAGGCTGTGACTAGTCAGCCTTAAGTTGAAGCCACCCTCATGCATAGGACAGAGAAAAGATGGAAAGAAACTTGGCACATCATTGAGTCACTGGGTTAAGCCTTGTTTGAAACCAGAACAATCTTTGGATTTTTCAGATACCTGAGACAATAACTTTTCTCCCTCCTTCTCTCCCTTTCTCCTTCCTTCCTTCCTTCCTTTCTTTTTCTTTCCTTTTTGCTAGTACTTGGGCTTGAGCTGAGAGCCTGGGTGCTATTGCTTAGCTTTTTCACTCAAGGCTAACACTCTACCACTTGAGCAAAAAATCTACTTCTGGCTTTTTGGTGTTTAACTGATGCTTAAGTATCTCACAAACTTTTTCAACCAGGCTGTCTTTAAATGTGATCCTCAAATCTCAGCTTCCACCAGCATTCAACTCTCTTTATTTGTAAAGCCACTCTGAGTTGGATTTCTGTTACATAAACTTTCCATATTTTTAAACTGCTATGAATGAGGGGAGAGAGCAAACTGTGTCCCTACAATTGATGATGGATGTTTTAAGCCAGCAAATTCTCTGATCACCCAATGTGCTGGCACTCCTATCCTGTAGAGAAGTTTTCATTCACTTCTTTCCATTAAGATCATTAGCAATAGTCACTCTGCAGAGTATAAAAACACACTGAGAGAATGAAGGGAAGAAAAAAAAAAGAAATAAAATGTATCCTACAAGTCATAAACTACTTCCCACACCTACTTAAAGTTTAAGGACTGCCTTAATACTCTATGTTTAATTGTTAATTGAGAATTAAAAAAAATAAAAAATGCCAAGTTTGCCTTCGATGAGATGGAAAATTATGCTGCTGTGGAAGGTGCCATAATGTAAAACAACCCACGTTCCAAGGCACACAAATGGTTTTGGTATGTAAAATTGCTTTGTAAAATATTTGCTCCATCTGCTGAAAGCAGCAAAGACAATTTTCCCTTGATAGCTAATGGCCCATTTCGGGTGTGTGGCAAGTGATTCGCTGCGGTGGCGGCTCTCATTAAACAGAATGGCGAAAATGCGGTATATAATTCTATACTTGGGTAGCATTATCCACTGGCTGCTTCTCGAGGAGTCTGGCCCTCATTTTCTAGGCTTCCACCTTGTACTGACATGCAGGCCTCGCAGCTGATTTGACTTGTCCAACTGAGGCACATATGTTGTGATTCTATTTCAAGGCGTAGCACAAATGCCTCTTCCCTCCCGACCAAAACACAAGAGAGGCTCATTTTCTGAAACTTCCCAGCACTTAGGCTGCTGTTTCTCTTCCTCTCACTGCAGGGAGCTGAGCTTTCCTTTCCAGGCTCACCCTGTCATGCTGCATGCTGGGAGTTTCCATAGATAAAGATTAAGTGCTTCTAAAAATTCTGAGTTAAACTTTGCACATATACTAACAAAAGAAAAGAATTTTTCTCCCAAGATAAAAGTCACTACCACAGAAGGCTGAACACTGTCCTTGGATTGTGGTGTAGCTATGATCTCTCTCTCTTTTAAAGGATTCTTTACATTAACATCCTCAAATGACTTTAACATCTGCTAAAGGATCAATTAGAAATAAATACTGTAATCCAGGGTGGTTTTAAAAGAGAAGAATATGATCACATTTGGGGAACAATATTAAAAGTAGTTACAGCAGCAAGTGGCTGGTGATGTACACGGATTTTTAACGGTGGAAAAACGTTTTCAAGGAAATTATATTGAAATCATCTAAGAGTGACACCAAGTAAATACATACGTTTTAAAGATTATGTGATATTTTAAAGCTGAAACTATGCAGTTTTAAAAATCAACCTAAGTGATTATAATTATCATTAGTGTAAGTAGTTTCTTTCTTCTCAGTTCTAAATATCACTGATTAAGAAAATTGCCAATGTTAAACCGGGCACTGACAGCTCATACTCATAATCCTAGCTAAACAGGAGGCTGAGATTGGTTCAAAGCCAGCCTGGCCAGGAAAGTCCATGAAACTTTTATCTCCAATTAATCACCAACAAGCTGGAAGTGGAGCTATGGCTCAAGTGGCAGAGCTCCAGTCTTGATGAAAAAAAAAAAAAAAAAAAAGCTAAGGGACAGCTTCCAGGCACTGAGTTCTGATACAGAAAGAAAAGAAGAAAGAGAAAAAGAAAATTAAAGACAAAAGAAAAAGTTTGCACATTGGACTTGGTTTTTTATTTGAACAGTTGGAAAAGAAGAGAGTAAGTCATTAGAATGAAATGAGAGTATCGGGAGATTTTATATTTTAATTTTACATAAAAGAAAGGGCAGGCAGCTACATTTCTTCATCAGAATGAGGAGCTGGACCTCCTTTGGTATTTCCAAACCTCCTGATGAATGCCACATATACAGATGCAGCCACATATACACCGGTAGCTTTCTTTCTACAGACCCTGTCAGAATAATAAATCAGTGTGCTCCAAAGTGAGGATTTTGCTTTTGTTGTTGGATCTGGCACACTGACAGAAAGTCCAAGTCTTCTCAAGGACAACCATGGGCTTACTGAGGGCAAATGGCACAGTTGCTATCCAAGGAGAGAGAGAGAAAAAAAGAGAGAGGGGGGAGGGGAAGAAGAAGAAAACAACCTTCATTTTGAATCTGTTCCAAATCCTCATGCCCATTCTGTGTTTTTCAGCATAGCAGATATTTCCAAAAGAACTCCAAGGGGGACTTCCTGGATGCAAGAAAAACACTAACCAATTCTCGTTTCTCTCATCTTTTGCTTTATTCCTTCCTTCCACGCTGTTATAGTGGGGTTGGGGGGAGGGAACACTGGCAGTTAAATTCAATTGATTCAAAATATTCTGGATCCATATGGCCACCAACCCTAGAGCTGAACTAGCGCTAGCGCCTCACTGCTGTTTCCAAGCATTTGCCTCTTCTCCAGTCCCCAGATGGCGGGAGTAACATTTAAACCTCCCTTTCTCTGCCTTCTACAATAGACCTTGGCACCATTTCAACTGTTTACTCCGGTAATTAACAGCTCTGATACCACAACAATTACAACTCCTCCACTCTCACCACAATAATGCTATGAATTAGTGAGAGCTAATGGCTGGAAGGTAGAGTGTTTCCAGACTGTGAGAGCTGTGCATTTTTTTAGAATAAAATAAAAGGTACAAAACAGCCCGCTTGCAGTAGACAATGATTACCTAGTAATTAGTTTACACAAAGCTTCCTATTTAATGGCAAACCGCTGTAATTAACGAGTGACAGAAAATCAAAGGGTACTTTGTAAGCATATGAAAAATTAGCACTGCAGGCCCATAGCTTTATGTACTGATTAGAAGCATATTAAATCAATAGGACACACAAACCCACAGCTTGTAGAGCTGATTATTATAGGCCCTCAGAAGGGGTACCCTGGCTTTCATTTAACTTGGGGAGACAATTTTCCTTCTCCTGTCTTCTTCCATACCTCAAACTCATCTTTGGCAGTATTGTGAAAATAGCCACTGAGCTGGAAGAAAACGTTCTAAGTCATTCTCAGAGCTAAGGAAAAATATGTAAATGATCACAATTTTCCCAGGGATTGTGGTGACATGCTGCTATACTAATTAGAAAATACACCAACTGGAACCAGAAAATGAAGAAACTAGACCAGATCTTTTGGTCAGAATGATCTCTAAATTTCCAATACATGAATTGCTTTCTGCTTTCAAAAGATAAGATACCATGCTGCTAATGAAGGTTTATTCTTTGTAAGGCATTTTCTAGAAAAATCATAGATACAAGTGAATCATCATGCTGAATCTGCAGCATGTACAATGTTATGGAATAATAACGGATGCTTGGAAAATATTCTGAAAGATTACAAGATCCCCAAGGGCCTTTGAAATACCCAAAAGTGATCACATAGTGTACTTGGCTTGATGTTGCTGGTATTTTCTTGCCAGATGTTGCTGGTATCTTCTTGGTAATATGAATAATAAAAGCAGCTTTGTTTGAACTCTAGTGTGCCAAGTATCTAGCCGCCCAGAGAGCTCAGGAGTCGAACCTACATAGGCCTTGTTCAATTATGTTCATAGAATAAGAAACAGGATTTGTTTTTGTTTGTTCAATAGGATTTGGAGTTTGAACTCAGTACCTAGCACTTGCTTAGCAGGTAATCATACTACTGAGCCATGCCTCCAGCTGTTTCCTCAACAGTGGAGTGTTGAACTATCAGGCTAGCCTATTCTAACACTCACTGCTTAAAAGGGAATTCACCAGCAGTCAGTCTGGAACAGAAGACTAATAAAAAGAATCCTAGACAAACAAAATGGTTGCTTAAGCAAAAAGAAAAAGTGCTTAATTGTTCACTACTTTTTTGTTTGTACTAGTGCTAGAAATTTAATTCAGGGCCTCTCACTCTTGTTTAGCTTGTTTGTTCAAGGCAGGCTTAGTTTTTTCCACTCAAAGCTAACGCTCTACCACTTGTTATTGGTTAACTGGAAATATATTGATTAATTGGAAATAAGAATATTTTGGATTTATCTTCCAGGGCTGGGTTTGGACTATAATTCTCAGATCTCAACATCCTGAGTTAGCTAGGATTACAGGTGTGAGCTACCGAGCCCCTATCTAATTTTGTTCACTATTTTTAATGCTGCAGCTGATTGCAAAGGTAACTAAATGACAGCATTTAGAAAATTAATAGATTTAGCCAAATGATGGAGTATTAAATTGAGAAAGGTACTGAAATCTATCACTCCACAGATCCAAAAAATTTTCTCTCAGAGCATGAGCGTGAATAAAGTTTGTAGGCAAAGGCCTGTGCAGCTGACTTGTATGCACTTATACACTGTGTTCCTTCCCAGTCTGTGTGGAAAATGAAAAGCCTGCTGCACCAGCAATAGTAAGATGAAGGGGGTAGGGGAAGGCGGGGATTCTTGTGGGATTTCCACAAGAATTTGTGGTTTGTCTGTGTGTGACTAAAAGCTTTGGGCTGGAAGTCAGACATAGGTTTAAAGCCAGTTACCATCATTTATTAGCTCTATGAACATGAAAAGACACTAAAAGCAAAAAATTTTCCACCTTCCTTCTCACATACATAAACACACAAATTTCTGAGCCATCAGTTTCTCCAGGACAAATGGGGATACTTTCCTTATCAAACTGCTGTGAAAGTAAGTATGCAGGGCCTGGGAGTTTGGCCTACTGGTAGAGTACTTGCCTGGCATGCATGAAGACCTAGGTTTGGTTCCTCAGTACCACATATATAGAAAAAGCTAGAAGTGGTGCTGTGGCTCAGGTGGTAGAACTCTAGCCTTGAGAAAGCTCAAGAACAGTGCTCAGGCCCTGAGTTCAAGCCCCAGAACTGGCAAAGAAAGAAAGAAAAAAAGAAAGAAAGAACTCACAACTTTCCTGAGATTTAGATTAATTTATTATTATTAAATAATGATAAATTAGTAGTGTTTTTTAACAGTATTATGATTCTATAGAATCATTAAGATGCTGACTTCAATTCTATAAAATGTTTAAAAAGTCATGTGTAGCAGCCTATTCAATTATTGGTGCTGGCAAAACTGGGCAGCCACATGCAGAAAACTAAAAATTGACCCTAGCCTTTCACCATGTACTCAAATGCCAGACTGGAAACCTTGAAACTGCTACACGATAGAGTTGGAGAGACACCGGAACTCATAGGCACACACAAAAACTTCCCGGACAGAATCCCAGGGTCACAACAGATTGGAGTGAGATTCAGTAAATAGGACTACCTAAAAATAAAACGTTTCTGCACAGATAAAAGCATAGCTACTAAAATAGAAAGACAGCCAACCAACTGGGAAAAGATATTTACCAATAATAGGTCAGGCAAATGCTTACTATCCAGTACCTACGGGGAACTCAAGAAACTAATCCCCCCCACTCCAAACCCAACAAACCAATCGCTAAATGGGCAAGGGAACTAAAGAGAGACTTATCAAAAGAAGAAGTTAAAATGGCACAAAAACATATGAGAAAATGCTCATCATCCATGGTCATAAAGGAAATGTAAATAAAAACAACTCTAAGATACCACCTTACTCCAATTAGAATGGCCAAGACTTTGAACTCAATGACAGTTGCTGGTGGGATTGTGGAGAAAAAGGAACCCTACTGCATTGCTGGTGGGACTGTAAGCTAGTTCAGCCACTCTGGAAAGCAATGTGGAGGTTTCTTAAAGAACTGAAAATTGACCTTCCCTACGATCCAGCCATAACACTCCTGGGCATCTATCCTGAACATCATAACCCAGGATATGAGAAGGACACCTGTTCAGCTATGTTCATCTCTACACTATTCACAATAGCCAGGCGATGGAAACAATCCAGATGCCCTATTGTACATGAATGGATACAAAAAATATGGTATATATATATATACATATATATATATATATATATATACACAATTGAATTCTACATAGCCAACAGACAAGGTAAAATAATGGCATTTGCAGGGAAGTGGATGAATCTAGAGCGAATCATGTTGAGTGAGACAAGTCAAGACCAAAAGAACAAAAGGCGCATGGTATCCTTAATATGTGGCTATTAGATCCAAACAGTACAAGAGTGAGAACTCAATATTTGCATACCTGATGCTATGGACATGATATTGGAAATATAAACACAACTACATAGACATAAAAATTTGTGACTCTATAGACATAATGTTTTATTACATAGATTAATATGTATCTATGACATACAAACCCTCAGCCTAATTTCAATTATGTTCTAAAATCTAAGTGCCAGTGATAGCATATAGATTCCCTTCTTGAATACTTGTTTGTTAAATACATCATTTGAAATATGATGTAAAAATCAATGTTAAATTCTTTAATAAAAAGTAATTTGTGATATACATACAAAAGTATGATGCTATTTTCACCATTTAAAATAAGTAAATATTGCTATTGTATGTAGAACTACATTTTGCTTCATTTAAGAAAACACATTTTTATTGAAAGTGCTATTTCTACCAGTGAAATTCCATAGAATTTTGGAACATAATAAATAAAAATTATTTTCTTTCCACATTAAAAAAAAAGTCATGTGTAGGCTAGCATTCTGGTATCTACAAAATACATAAAGATAATCTAAGGAGTCAAGATTTTAAGAGACAAAAAAATAAATATAAAAATGAATTGTGATTTGGATGAAGTTTTATGATTAGGAAAAAATATGTCTATGTTTTTAAACCTAGAGAAAGCTAGATTTTCCTTAACACCAAGACACTGTATTTATTATAAAATACAAATAAGAAGACCATGTAAAAGAATACTGTCACCGAATGTGGTAGTACATGCTTGTAATCCCAGCTCTGGGAAGGTAGCAATCCGAATCAGAGATCATAAGTTTGAGGCCAATCTTGGCTAAACAGTGAAACCTTGTCTCAAATAAATAGCCAATAAGGAAAGCAACTGGAATTTTGTTTTAAAAAAAGATATTCATTGCAAGTAATCAAATAATAGCAACCATGAGTACATTTTTATATTTAAAATAAAAGGAAAACTATTTAAGGTACCCATACTGACAAAGTTGTACTAAAACTGGTATTCTTATTCTCTCTAGTTATTTTGGGAATTGGTACTCTCTGAGAAATAAAACAACATATAACTTGAGTCATAAAACATCTTACAGGTCTTCCTCCAAGGAAAATAATGAAAGCAAAAAGAGGTATAAATTAAAACTTAAAACAGGCCAAGTTTTTCTCCTTTTTTTTCTCTTCCAACACCAGAACAAAACATCAAAACAAAATACAAAATAGCAATAACAATAAAAAACAGCAACAACAAAATCAACCAGGCATAGTGGCTCATGCCTGTATTCCTAGCTACTTAGGAGGCAGAGACCTAGAGGACTGTGGCTCTGATACCACCAAGGCAAAACATTCATAAGACCTCCATCCCAACCAATGAAATAGTGGGCATTCAAGTATATACTTGTCATTCCAGCTATTCACGAAGTGGTAACTGGAAAATCTTGGTCAAGGCTAGTCTGGACATAAAAGTGAGGTCTTATTTGAAAATAACTGAGGCAAGCTGGACACCAGTGGCTCAGGCCTATAATCTTGGATACTCAGGAGAATGAAATCCGAGGATGGTGGTTCAAAGCCAGCCTGGGCAGAAAAGTCACCTTGAGACTCTTACCTTCAATTAACCCACAGAAATCCAGAAATGGTGCTGGAAGTGGAGCTGCGGCTCCATGTGATAGAATACAAGCCTTGAGCAAAATAGCTCAGGGACAATGTACAGTCCCTGAGTTCAAGCCTCAAGACTGACACAAGAAAAAGAGAGGGAGGCGAGGGAAAGGAGAGGGGGGAGGAGGGAGGAAGAGGAAGAGAGAAGGGGGAGAGGAAGAGAGGTAGAGGGAGGGAGGGAGAGAGAGAGAAAAAAAAGCTAGAAGTGGTGCTGAGGCTTAAGTGGCAGATCAGTAGCCTTGAGAAAGCCCAAGGACAGTGCTCAGGCCCTGAGTTCAAGCCCCAGGACTGGTAAAAAAAATGAGCATGTACACTATTTCTGAGGTATGAGAGATAGATATGTCACATTTAAGTGACCTATAGGGCAGGGACGGACAGAATGGTCCAATAGGATGGAAAGAATAGACTGCAGATCAAGTCTCAAACAAACAAAAAAAAATGGAAGACTTCTGTTTTATTTTCCCTATACTCATTACTTGATATCCTGCTTTTCCAAAATTACCTACTGTCTACACTGATTGTCTACATATGGCTATGGCCTTTTGATGTCTGTTGACACCAGGACTTTATTTCAGCTGCAACCAGCCAAATAACTTGGAAATTAAGACTTGAAAAGGAGATCGTTATCCTGGATACTTAAATCTATACGGACTCCTGCCTACTTCTAAAACCAATATCTGCATAAGATGCTCAAGCTTCAAAACAGCTCGAACTCCCATAAACAGCTCTGTTTTAATCTGTTGCCGGCAACATACCAATGAGAAAAATCATGGTATCGTGTCCTAAACTGCTATGCAAATGATGCTATTTGTAAGTATTAACATAATTTAGTGCTTACAGTCATATTCTCATTTCTAATAATTCTCCCAGAATGGAGTCTTTTTCTGGACTCTTAGCCTGCAGGATAGTCTTTCATCAAGAAGCTGAAATTTTTAATAACCTGCCAGCATATGTTTTGTATGTGCCAGGCTAGGCTTGATGACACATCATCTTCATTATCAAAAGAAACAGGTCTACAAACTGTAATGGGACATTAAAACATGTCTGTGCTCATAAAGTAATGCTTTGATGTCTAAATGTACATAAGTACAATGGTTCTTATGGAACAAAGGAGAATTCGAATCCTAATTTCTCAATAACTACACTCAATGGAGGCTGTCCTGTACCTCAACTCCAAATGTCATTTTACTTTGAAGGCAAAAAGAGTATCAAAGCTTTGCAGAATGGTTTTTTATTTTAATTTTAATTATTTTGGCTTTTCACCACATCATGGCTAAGCAGGCCTCAGACTGTAAAAAGAGTTCTTGAATAATTTTCTTCCTTATTAACAGTTTTAAAGAATGATTTAGATATACTATCAATTATTCAAGAGTTTCAGATTTAATAACAACAGTACCAAATGAATTTAGTGACAATTTAAAATGGCATAGTTTGAAATAATTGAAATTAAATAATGTACAGTGAGATTTCTAAATACAGTTCAGTCATATGTTCGATATTGTTTGTGTTTTGTTTTGTTTGTGCCTGTCCTGGGGTTTGAAGTCAGGGCCTTGGTGCTGTCTCTTAGCTTTCTCACTCTACCACTTGAGCCACAGCTCCACTTCTGCCTTTTGGTGCTTAATTAGAGATAAGTCTATTAGACTTTCCTACCCAGGCTGGCTTTGAATCAGATCTCAACTTCCTGAATAGCTAGAATTACAGATGTGAGCTATCAGAACCCAGATGTAAAGTCAACTATTCAAATTTATTATAGTTTAATTTGAGGAGAATGCTTTGAAAATCATCACAGGAAAGACTGAGGCCAATACAAACTTTGCACACTAATGTTTCAAGTTTTTTTTTTAAATTCAGATATTTTCGTGATATAATCCCAAGCTTGCTTCCAAAAGCAACATGAAATAAAAACCAGCTCAAGAGGACAAAAGAGAAACCACTATGGATCTCAAAATTAAATACATTTTCTTTGCTTTACTTTCTTTTTCTAACAGAGTAATTCACGTTGGTACCCTTTAAATAATATGTAAAAAGCTAGCCATGACAGGTACTCTATTTAGTATACTACTCAGAGAAGAAGGAAGCCCAGAATAGGTCATGAGGAGAATGGTCCCATTTTTCAAGGGAAACTCTCTCTTCTGACTGTTTTCTAGATTTAGCCATCATTTTGCTTTCCCAAGAGCAATGTGGCTCCCTCTAGCATGTCTTTCCCTCTCTAATACTTGATTTATCTACTTCACCAGTGGGATGCACAAAGCAGATGAAAATCACCTCGCACAACCCACTGCTATATGGCTGGTAGGGAAGGAACTAGCTAAGAGAATTTGCCTCTTAACTTTCTTTTTTTTTTTTTTTTTTTTTTTTGCCAGTCCTGGGCTTGAGCTCAGGGCCTGAGCACTGTCCTTGGACTTTCTCAAGGCTAGAGCTCTACCACTTGAGCCTCAGCACCACTTCCGGCTTTTTTCTATGTATGTGGTACCGAGGAATTGAACCCGGGTCTTCATGCATGCTAGGCAAGCACTTTAACCACTAGGCCAAACTCCCGGCCCCTCTTAACTTTCTTTTAGCCAATAGCTTAGCCCAAACATAGATGGGAATAAAGAAAAGCCAAATCAAACATGACTAGGTTTCTTGGTGCCAAAATGAGATAGTCTTTCACTGGTGGATGTAATGTAAATATTAAAATAAATCATTGAGCAAATGCAGAACAGACTTAGTTGCATTATTCATCTCACCAAAATGCATGGAAAATTTTATACCTCTTTATTCATATCACAAGACCTGTTACACCCACTGCTCTGCTTTTGTTGAGAGATTTTCTACTGGGATGTACTCTTATTATTTTTTTCCCCACAGTATCTCACAGGGATCAGCAGTTACATAAATTTCCTTGGATTGTCTTAAAAAAGTATGACTGTTGACAGATTGCTATTATATGTTGGCTTCCAGGTGACAGATACTCACTAATAGAATTTCTGTCCCATAATAAAATACAGCTAGGTTAATATCAACATTTGATAGAAACACATGATCAACACTCATTTTAAGCAAATGAGGAAATCTGTAATGTTATTGAAGATGATAAAAAAGAACCATTTTCTAATTGTCATAATCAATTTGAGGATGTGAATGACAATTTTTAGAGACCAAACAAAGTACATTGAAAATAACCTAACCAGGGCTGGGAGTTTGGCCTAGTGGTTAAAGTGCTTGCCTAGCATGCACGAAGGCCCAGGTTCGATTCCTCGGCACTACATACATAGAAAAAAGCTGGAAGTGGTGCTGAAGCTCAAGTGGTAGAGCTCTAGCCTTGAGAAAGTCCAAGGACAGTGCTCAGGCCCTGAGCTCAAGACCCAGGACTGACAGAAAGAAATAAAAAAAAATAACCTAATCACTCAGATGAATGAAGTATTTCAAGCCTGTCATCCTAGCTACTTGGAAGGCAGAGATGGAGGATAATGGTTTAAGGTCCGGATGGGGAAAATGAATTCACAAGACTCCATCTCAACCAATGGCTAAGTGAAATGACCCACACCTCTGTTTTCTCAGTTATATGGAAGGCACACAAATAGGACTGTAGTCCAGGCTGGCTTGAGTCTAAAGTGTGATGCTATCTCCAAAGTAACCAATGTAAGCTGAGTGTTCACAAGCACTACTGACTAGCTACTCAGAAGGCTGAGATGAGGATCATGAATTAAAGACAGTCCTGGAAGAAAAGTCTCTAGTTAATCATCAGAAAGTGGGAAGTGGAATTGTGGCTCAAATGACAGGGAACTAGCCTTAAGCAAAAAACCCCAGCAAGTATGAAGCTCTGAGTTTAAGCTCCAGTACTAGCACAAATTAAAAAAAAAACAAACAATGCAAAAAGAGGTTGGTAGAGTGGTTCAAGTGGTAAAGTGCCTAACTTGCAAGTGTAAGACCTTGATTTTAAACCTCAGTATGACAAAATAATAATAATAATAATAATAATAATAATAATAACAACAATCTAATGATTCCATTCCTTTTCTACACAAGGACTCAAACCTAAGAAAGGAACTATGAGTAATTTACAGAGCTGAGGTTAAAAGAAAGAACTATTATTTGGTAACTTATAATTCATAGCCTATGGTTTAAATTGCCACCGAATACTTACATGTGCCCACTTTTTATTCCAGCCTTCATATCCGTATCTTTTACTTTCCTTTACTACCCACTTGTAGCAAGATAAATGGGAAGAAATGTCACAAAAGGCTGTCCCGTTTCCTCCAAATTCCAGGTCCATTTTAAAGAGCCAGCGTTGGATTTGCAGGTGATCAGTCACCAGTTGGGTCAACTGTTCTATCATCTGTGGGACAAAGACACAGCAGCACATCAGAGTTCCTGTCCTTTCTATCCCCATTGCCTTACCTGCAGAACTCTCCGTGCGTCCTCATTTGGTTCTCTCCTTAAGACAGGCAGGGTAAAGAAGAGTATTGTGTGATGTAAAAAAAATAACCAATGAGATCAAAGACATGCTTATAAGTATAATCATATTGGGTTCTAGTGATTTATGCCTATACTCCTAGCTACTCAGGAGGTTCAGATCTGAGGATCCCCTTTGGAAGCCAGTAGAGACAGAAAAGTCAAGGGGATTATCTCTAATTAACCGCCAAAAAGCCAGAAGTGGAGGTATGGCTCAAGTGGTGGAGTGTCAGCCTTGAACAAAAAAGCCAAGTGAGAATGTGACACAGAGTTCAAGCCACAGTACACACACACACACACACACACACACACACACACCACCACCACCACCAACAACAACAACAACAACAAGAGAGATAAAGGAAAGAAAATACTCATAGAGGCAATCTTTCTAGAAGGCATACCTAACATACCTTTGATGAGAAACATACTCCCTCAAAAACTGGGTTCAAACACTGAGATGTTTAAGGAATAGAATTGATTTCCGAAGTTTTAGTATCAAAATGAACCAAGGAAGAAAAAGTCAATAAAAAATAAAAACCCAAGGGGATATTTCAAAACCTGGTTTTTTTTACATCTTTTGGGAAACAAATCTTTGAATTGATACTTAAAAAATTACATGGGTTTTCATTACTGAGCTGAAACCTTCTGTAATAACACTGACGTTACTGAACTCTTTATAGGAGCCAGGGCTTTGACTTGTAAGTTCTCCTCATGGGCGTTCTCATTTAGTACTCACATGGACTCATGAGATAGGCTCTATTATTGGTTCCATTTTATAGATAAGCAGAAGCTGGCTAACTTAAAATAATTTCCACATGATCACACAGTGTATGTGGCAGAGCTAAGTGCCTCTTGGCTTGCTTGGATTACAGTCTTACCCTTCTTCCCTCAACCTAAGGGCTGAGGAGAGCAGGGAGATGAGTGAACTGGAGACAAAAGTTAGAAGAACAAGAGAAGCAACCCGCCTCCCAGGCAATGTGGCATTTACAGTGTGTATGATTCACACAAAATTCTATAACAAGACTATTTAAATTACATGTAATACTGTCCTGGTACAGCCTTGGGAAAATACACACACACACACGCACACAGAGTGCTATACTGGAGTTTGAACTCAGGGCCTCTGCACTGTCCTCAGCTTTGTTGTTTAAGGCTACCATTCTCCCACTCAAGTCACACTTCCTCTTCCGGCTATTTTGGTGATTAGTTGGAGTCTTATGGATTTCTAACTGGGATGATTCTCAGATCTCATCTTCTGAGTGGTAAGGATTATAGGCTAGTCTGTACTTCCCTGAAGGCAACAAAATGACAATACACATTCTGTATCTACCCGTGCTGCTCTTGGCTATGGCCTCTGGATGTATGTTCTTTGTGACACTCATATTTTTTTCTTTTGATGACTTCTTTGCCTATCAATAGATTTTTATTTTCTTATTAAAAAGTGAACATTTAATGTTTATAGTTTATATGAAACTGAAGATGTAAAAGTAAACTTATTTGTTTCAAGGCATGATCTATTCTTTTGAGTTATGGCTGTCCATCAAATGTTCTTGGGGATGCTGCATGGAATTTGTGGGGAAAAATACTAAAAAGTCTCACTTAAAGCCCCCAGAAAACTTACACAATGATAGGTTATCCTCATAGGGTAAAAATGAAATGGTTTGACTGCCTCATCAAAAAAGGTCTATGGATAATCTGAATGGTTAAACTAATTATCCTCACATGTCTTGTGGCAATGAAGAAAGCCTAGGATGACGTGTAAGTATGTCTTCTAAAGGTGCATCCCTTCTTTCTTTAATGGGTGGGGAGGGCAATTAATCACTCATATTTTTAGTGTATTGTGGTCATTCTTTGCAGTAGAAATGGTCTTCAGCCTGTTAATGTTAGATTAAAACATTCTTCTTACCTGTTATAAGGAAAGATGTTCTGGTAGGTTTTTTTTTTTTTTCTTGGTGGGTCATGGGTCTTGATCTTGGCCTGTGCGCTGTCCCTGAGCTCTTCAGCTCAAGGCTACCACTCTACCCTTGAGCCAAGCCTGACTTCCCATTTTCTAGAGGTTAATTGGAGATAAGAGTCTCAGGTCCTTTTGTGCCTGGGCTGGCTTTGAACCTTGATCCTCAGATCTCAGCTTCCTGAGTAGCTAGGATTATAGGCACGGCAGTCTTTTAAATCATGTATTTAGGTACATAGTATATTTGAAGGTTTCAAATACTAATAGAATTATCTGTTTCTTCCAAATCCTATTATTTTTGCTTCTGAAAAGCAAATAAATGGGTGTCTTTGCTAGGTCCTCTACAGTAACAAAAACGATCAATAGGATTGTAAAGACTGTGCCACTGGAAAGAATTATGTGCTATCTTAAAGTGAAAATTGAACAGTATTTTAAAATAGCATTGCCATTTTTGATTAACTAAAATTGTCAATATTTCATATGAAGCACAGGCCAGAAAGGAAACTTGCATGGATACTTTATGAATCAAACCAGAAAATGCTCACTGTGCTCATGCTGGGTTTTTGGTGTGTGTGTGTGTGTGTGTGTGTGTGTGTGTGTGTGTGTGTTTTGTTTTTTTAATAATCAGCAACCAAGTGATTTTAGGCTATTTCCAAAACATTTATCTTTGTTTGTCGAAGTCTATCAAAAGATTTGTTGTTGTGATTCTTTCATGCTGGCCAGGAGAAAATCCAACTAATACTTGGGAATTTTACTAAATATTACTTATTAAAGCAATCGATTTTCTTTTACTAGGTTTGAGTTTAGGTTTCCCATCAGTGAAAATTTAGTGCTATTGATTCATCACCATCTGCAGATTCAAAATACTGATATACTCAGATTGATTAGGTAGGATGGTCACCATGTTGAAAAATCTCTGTGGAGTACTTCTGCAATTGAAGGCCTCAGATACATGTTTTTCAAAAGAAAAGCAGGCTCAGTTATAGCTTGTTTTACTATTATGATATTATATATGCCATAGATCAAATAGCATCCTTAAAATCTGATGTATCTCTGACGATTTTCTTTTTCTAGTCGTGGGGCTTGAAATCAGGCCCTGAGCATTGTCACTTACCTTTATCACTCAAGGCTAGCACTGTATCACTTGAGACTCAGTTCAATTTCCAGGGTTTTGCTGGTTAATTGGAAATAAGAATGCCATGGGTTTTCCTGCCCTCACTGGCTTTGACCAGGATCCTCAGATCTCAGCCTCCTGAGTAGCTAAGATTACAGGCCACCAGTACCCAGCAATGAGAAAAATTTTAATTCCAGTGTAGGTTAAAGATAATGAAAACTGGCCCAGCAGCAGAGAGAGCCTCTTCTAATGCTCTAAAGCTTCCTGAGCCTTTTCACAGACCATGCTTTTTCCATGAGCCTAGGTATTAACAAAAACACTCTAGCGAGACTCAAAATACTGCAGGGCAATTCAATAAACTTACAGCTTCTTCCCACTTCTCTCTGTAGAGTACAGTTATTGAAAGACTTAATTTGGGGTCTCCGTGATTTGTGGTACATACCATAATGAGTAAGCAAATGAGATTCTTAGAAGGGCTTTCCTAAATTCAGTCTCGGACAAACCATCTCATTGTATATGGTTCTTCTGTTTTTCAAGAAGTGGGTAGGGGAGATAATTGGTGATTGGCTCTGAGTAACGGTCAAGAGATGTACTAAAACAGAGGTTAGGAAATGTTAACAGCCATTTGTCTTTTAATTTTCTTTATTATGAAAACAGATGGCAGTTAAATGAGAGAACACCTGCCAGAGTTAACTCAAAGAGAAAACATTTCTAGCGGCTAATGAATCTCTCCAAATATTTGAGGCCTGTAACTACCTGCTGGAATTAAAGAGCCACAGCTTGGTTCAAGGCAAAACCAGAAGCAGTTTCATTCCTGAGCCATTTCACTCACCCCTCCTGTCTCCCTTCTATACTGCTCCTTTCAGGGCACTTCCTGGAGAGCCAAATACGTACATACATACATACATACATACACATTATATAGACTATCCCACATATATTTCTATGTAGACATATATATTTATATATTTTCTCATCCATATTTTATTATTTATTTTATTTTTCCCCTCAGAGCTGAGAATATTAGCAACTCTCTGTAATATTTTTCAGGGTCCTATGTTAAATGGATGATTGGCTGATATGATATATAATATTGATGCAGATTAACCCAAATTGTGTGTGTGTGTGTGTATGTCTGAGAGAGAGAGAGAGAGAGAGAGAGACAGAGGTGGGGAGGGAGTACATACACTGGTCCAAGGCTTGAACTCAGCTTGGGCACTGTCCCTGAGCTTTTCACTCAAGGCTAGCACTCTACCACCTGGGACATAGCTCCACTTGTGGCTTTTATGGTGGTTAATTGGCAAAAGGGTCTCATAGACTTTCCTTCTCAGGCTGGCTTTGAACAATGATCTTCCAATCCTCAGATCTCAAGTGTCCTGAGTGGCTAGCTTTACATGCATGAGCCATCAGTACCTGGCCCAAATCATATTTTTTTTTTTTGTGGGTCATGGGTCTTGAACTCAGCCTGGGCCTGGGTGTTGTCCCTAAGCTCTTCAGCTCAAGGCTACGACCCTACCCTTGAGCCAAGTGCCACTTCCCATTTTCTAGAAGTTAACTGGAGATAAGAGTCTCAGGTCCTTTTGTGCCCGAGTTGGCTTTGAACCTTGATTCTCAGATCTCAGCCTCTTGACTAGCTAGGATTATAGGCATGAGACACCACACCCAGCTCATAATTGGCATTTTTAGAAATGCCAGCAATTTCTGTAAGACCATTAGAAAGAAACATGAAAACTTGCAGGCTCCATACAGACCCTTTAAATCAACTCAAGTATACAATTTTCAAGTATAAAATCTGAAGTTTGTGAATGGTGCCTGTCATCATACATACCTGTTCACTGGAGTAGATGTCATATGCTCCAGGAGGAGTTGGTACATTGGCCTTGTCAAAGATCCGTTTACTGCCAGACTTAGAACTATAAAGTTGTACCAGCTCAGGCTCTGAGCCCAGAATGGGCACACCTAACATATCAGCCACAGCTAAATCATCTCTGTGGAGAAACCCACCCACAATGTAGGCCTCTTTTCCTTGGATGAGATTTTTTATTCTTTTTATTGCCTTGGGACTGTACATCAGGTGAGTGGCCAGGCACATGTGATGTTTCTGTGGGAAGATCATATAATGCCTGGTAAGAGAGATGTCCTTTTTTTTTTCTAGTCCATACACCTAATTTATAATGTTGCACACAATAAATACATTATTAATAGCAGACTGGGTTATGACCTATCCTGTTGTTTAGCAGTTTAAATTGATAAAAGCTGTTGGGGTGAGGTTCTATAATCGCTCACATCTTTAGTGTGTTGGAAATAGGCTCGCTGGGAATAGAACTAATTACTACACATCTGTATTTATTTGATCCACATGGAATTATCCTTCTGTCAGAAGGAAAAGAGGCTGGCGGCCTTTGGATAATAGTGATTCATCTCAACAACACTTCTGGCATGGTTTAACACTAAAGCGTCTGGAAAATCAATACCAAAAAAAAATGAAGAAAAAACCCCCTTGAATTCGTCACTATTCCACTTCTAATCTGGCAACTCTTCAAATGCTTTGGTAAGAAAAAGGCACTTGACTTGGGTACCTTCTTGCTGAAATTCCATTGCAAAATCTATTTCAGATAATATACTATTTAAGTGTGGTTCTCAATGGAGCTAAGCCAGTAATTCTGGAGAGAAGTCATGAATAGAAGGTGTTTGAAAATTGGTGCATGTCTTAGATTCCTTTTCCAGTTCAAGCTCTTTTTAATTTTGAGTAGTGAGGTGTAATTCAGCAATGACTGTGACTCTATTAAATTCTATTCATACCTAAATAGCAGAGGACAGAGCAAAGTGCTCACCACACACCAAAACTAATAGGGCTGTGTTTCTACTTTCAAGGAATGGAGACACAAATAAGGATAGGCAATACATAACTAATACATGGTAGATTAGGGCCATAAGGTACTACACAGTACCCAGGAGGCATGGAGTAGAAAGGTAGAGGCCATATGCTGGTAGAGAGAACTGAAAAGCTGACTTAAGTTTTATTTATGCCTTGGTATCTTTATCTTTAAAATGAACATAATAGGACTTCTCTTATAGGGGTGTTAGGAATAAATGAAATAATGCATATAAATCATTTATAATAATACATGGGACACAATAGACAATGAATGTTAGGTAGTATTAGTATCATGAAAGAAGCTGGGATGGAAATGGGCATGGCAAGGGCATTTCCCCAGGACTGAATATTAGAACCAAGACTATTTACTTCCTTAACTAAAGAGGGCAGCATAGGACTTGGAAGTCAGATAGTTCTGACTTTGAATCCAGCTCAATTACTCATAAACTGCATAAATCTGGACAAGTGACTTAGTCTCTGTGAGTCCATTTATTTGTTAAATGGGAGTAAAAACCATCCATATCTGTGCTAACACTGAAATAAGATCATGAATATAAAATAACTAGAATGATGTATGGTTTTGGGCCAACAGATAATAAATGGTAGTGATTTATTTTACAGGAAAAAAAAAACCTTAAAAATAAAGCCAAGGCTGGAAATGTGGCTTAGTGTTAGAGTGCTTGCCTTGCATACATAAAACTCTAGGTTCAATTCCTCAGTACCACATAAACAGAAAAGGCCAGAAGAGGCATGTGTGGCTCAAGTGGTAGTGTGCTAGCCTTGAGCAAAAGAAGCTTTGGGGCAGTGCCCAGGCCCTGAGCTCAAGCCCCAGAACTGGCAAAAAAATAATAAAGCCAAGTCAGGAGCTGATGGCTTATACTTTTAATCTTAGCTACTCAGGAGGCTGGGGTTTGAGGAAGCAAGCCCTAGCAGATGCAGCAGAGAGATGCTTATCTCTCCTTAACTAGCAAAAAGCTAGATGTTGGAATATGGCTCATGTGGTAGGGAGAGTGTCATCCTTGAGTCAAAAAGCTAAGCAAGAGTGCCACATCCTGAATTCCAGCCCCAGTTTCAGCATGCGCATGCACACACATACACACCATTAAAATGTTTTGCAAATGATGTAAAGCAAAGGTATCAGAACTTTAAGGGGATTCAAGAGTTTTATAGGCCCGATACTTCAATGGTCAGTCAAAGTTTCTAATATGTTAGCATAAAGACATGGAAGAATGTTGAGTGACTAGTTTAGAGGAAGATCCAATGTACCAGTTTACAGACTGTTGAAGACTATAACAAATCTGTATGGGGAGAAGAGTGTTGGCCCTTCCTGGGTATCAAGTTTTGCCTGAATTTGTAATTTGCTAATTGAATTATCACACTGGACTTCTGTGAGCCTCATTTCCTTATATTCAAATAAGGGGTTGAACTAAAGGCCTTTGGGTGCATCCAGCTCTTGAAATAATACTTGCCAAAGGCGAGCACCTTTGTATTATTAGTTAATGTGTGTAGAGTTTCTCCTGAGGATGATGGTAAGTCCTGGAAATGGAAAATCATGATGGTTACCCAACAAGGTACTAAATGCTGTAATTTACACTTAAACATGGTTGAGATAGTAAATTGCATGTTATATATCCTTTTACCCAATTATAATGGTTACCATCCCCCCCACAGCATCCCAAGACCTTACCTGAAAAATAACTAAGGTTAAAAAGGGCTAGGAGTATGGTTTGCATGTTAGAGTTTCTGCCTATTAAATATGAGGCCCTAAATTCAAACTCCAGTACTCCTCTCTCTCCAGCAACTGTAATCCTGTGCTGCATATTGTGGCTTAAACCAGCAAACCCAACATTTAGGAGGTTGAGGCAGGAGGATCACAAGTTTGAGGCAGGCTTGGGCTACATAGTCATACTCTGTCTCAAAAAAAAATAGCAAATAAAACAGGGGGGAAAAATGGTATTCTGGGAGTGACATCAATGTCCTACCCAGGAATGGAGAAACTGTGGCCCCAAAATCATTTGGTCCATGACAGGACAGACACATACACTTCTTGTGGGTTGCCCTCTACTATCTGCCTGTCTTAATGTCTTGTTTGGCCCTTAAATGATGTTATAAATATCCAAATGACTCTTTGCAGCATTAAGGTTCCTCACCTCTACTAGATTATGGCCAATGGTAGCATCTGGTAGGATTTGTTTCCCATTTGGTTTGTCATTGCCTTTTCTCTGTTAGCTTATTTCATGCACTAATTTCCCTTTTCTTTAATTATTCCAATAATAATTAGTCATCCAGGTGAACTCCTGACTTATAATGTCCAAGGTATTCTAAGGTACCATCTTCTTTTTCTTTTTTTCTTTTGGCCAGTCTTGGGTTTGAACTCAGAGCCTGTGCACTGTCCTTGAACTTTCTCAAGGCTAGCACTCTACCAACTTCAGCCACATCACCACTTCCAGTTTTTTTCTGTGTATCTGCGTATGTGGTTTGGAGGAATTTCATGCATGTTCGGCAAGCACTCTACCACTAGGCCGCACTCCGGGCCCCAGGTGCCATCTTCTCATGGTAACCTGACAAAGTCAAAGTCTTTGCCATCAGTTCCTCACTTGGTCCACACAACATTAACAGGATCAGCAATAGACCTACACTCTGACCGGAACTCTGAATTTGGGAATTCCAATTCCAAGGGGAATTTTCCCAGGACTTTGGATTGGAGAGGACTTTGGGATTATCTAATCTATCACCTTCTATTATAGATGAAGAATGGAAGGACCAGAGAGCTAGTGGTGCTTGGTCATCCCAGAACAAAGAAGTGCTGATGGTTTTCTAGGGTAGACAGATTTTAGTTCACACTCTGGCCTTACTAAGAACCTGGACTGGAAAGTGAATCTAGGTTTGCCTATCCATAAAAAGAGAATGATCATTTTTGTTTTATTGCATTATTGAGAGAACCAAATGAGAACATGTATGTTAAGAATTTCTCACAGTAATTGGGTCCCCCACTCTTGCTTAGGTCTTTCTGCCCAAGGCTGGGCTCTAACACACCTCTAGTTCTGATCTTTTGCTGTTAATAAGTCTCAGATTTGTCTGTACTGGTTGGTCTTAAATTCCTTAAAACTCAGTCTCCTGAGTAGTATATATCCCTTTCCCTGATCCCTTCCTTTTCACAGACTTCTTTCTGGCTGGACAAGACAAATGTAACAACACTAATGTAATTCTTTCTCTTCCTTGCTTCCGAGTGTCCACAGTAACTCTGTTATCAGGACTGGGCAATAAATAGATAACACCAAAGTGATCCTTGTGTTGATGCAGTACATGGAAGGTTCCCAAGAATACAAGTCAGTTGCTATGATCTGTCCCTTGTCCCTTCTCTTGCTTCCCTTTCCTCTGCCTGTGCCTTCCTTTTATATTGTCAAAGGTATCAATGGGTGCTGGTGGCTCACACCTGTAATCTTAGCTACTCAAGAGGCTGAGATCTGAGGATCGAAGTTTGAAGCCAGGCTGGGCAGAAAATTCCAAAAGACTCTTATCTCCAAAAAAAGTTGAAAGTAGCGCTATTGGCCAAGTGGTAGAGTACTAGCTTTGAGTACAAAGAGGCTTAGCCCAGTGCTTAGGACCTGAATTCAAGTCCCAAGTCTGGCCAAAAAAGAAAAAAAAGCAACCACAAAGATAACAATGAAATAGTTGTAGAGGACAAAACATCAAGTTGTCCATTTATGAGCTCTTCATCTTGATAGTAGACCATATATCTGGGTGACAAATTGTTGAGCACACAAAGAAGCAAAAATTACTTTCTTTTTGGCCTGGGGCTTAAACTTGGGGCCTGCATGCTGTCCCTGAGCTCTTTTTGCTCAGAGCTAGCATTTTACCACTTTGGCCACACATTGCTACTTCTGGGTTTTTGGAGCTTAATTGGAGATGAGTCTCATCAGCTTTCCCGCTTGGACTGGGCTTTGAACAATGATCCTCAGATCTCAGCCTCCTGAGCCACCAACACCTGGCTCTAAGTGCCTAGGACTCCTTACCTCATGGTCCCATACATTTCACAAAGACTTTTTTTCAGGAATAGGTTTCTAGTCAGGATGCATTTCGTTCGTTAAAAATCAGTACATTAAAAAAATCTGGCTGGGCTGGATACTGGTGGTTCATGCCTGTAATCCTAGCTACTCAGCAGGCTGAGATCTGAGGATGGCAGTTCAAAGCCAGCTCAGGCACTAAAGTCCATGAGAATCTTATCTCCAATTAACCACCAGAAAACAGAAGTGGCGCTGTGGCTCAAGTGGTAGAGTGCTAGCCTTGAGCTGAAGAGCTCAGAGTCAGCGCCCAGGCCCAGAGTTCAAGCTCCACAACAACAGCAACAACAACAACAACAACAACAAAAATCTGGCTGGGCATCAATGGTGCATACCTGTAATCTTCGCTACTTAGGTGGCTGAGATCTGAGGATCATGGTTCAAAGTCAACCTGGACAAGAAAGTCCATGAGATTTTTCTCTCCAATTAATCAACAAATTGCCAGAAGTGGAGGTATGGTTCAAGTAGTTAATAGTCTGCCTTGAGTGGAAAAAGCTAAGCAGGAGTGTGAGATCCTGAGTTTGAAGCCCAAGTACAGACTCAAAAAGAAAGGAAATAGGTCGGGGGTGGGGGGAAGGGAAGGGAAAAAGGAAGGGAAAAGAAGAAGAGAAGAAGAGAGGAGAGAAGATCTGAATCTTGTTTATTAGGGCCCAGGAGGCAAGGTAGGAGCTGTGATCAGAAAAAAAAATCGGTGCAGAAGTCAGAGAACAGGGCCCTGGTTTAGACTCTGGTTCTAAGTAGCTTTGTGACCGCAATCAAGCCATACCTTCTCTACCCAGGTGTCCGCCATGCAAAATTAAGATAAAAGAATGATAGATGTTCTAAATTTACCTCCCTGATAGTATCACAGAGAAACTGGGAAAAAGATAGCTTCCCTGAGTCTGAAAGTTAAACTTGGGATATTTATTTCCTTATAGTTCAACTGGTAGTCTAATCAGTAAGGCTGTTAAACTTGCAATAATATTTCACTGATGTGTAGCCAAGCATTACAAGTTATAAAATTTTCCAATTTAATTTTACTGCATCCCTGAAGCCGTAGTAATTAGAAGACAAACTCACTGTGAAGAAGTCTACAGCTTCGGGGATGATAATTTTGAGCCTGTTCTTCAGGTCACTTCTGTCGTTCACATTCCCTGACTTGGCAGCTGCATGGAGACTCAGGAGTTTTTGGTAATAGAGCTTTAATTCCTCGTTCATGTGATGGGAGGAGACGTAAATGACAGTCACGTTGGCATCTACAACCGTCAACAGGCACAATGTTAATTACTGACTGAAACGTAAATGACCCTGTGAGCCCTGACATCTCATGGATGTCAGATAAAAAGTATGTCCAAAATGCCATACGCATTTAGTTCATTTAGACTGGCTTTTCATGTAGCTTAGCAATATAACCAGCTTATTTATTTATTCACTCCATTCATTCATTTTATTTACCTGGGTTTATTTTTTGTTCATTTCCCTAGAGCAACTTTTTTTAATCATTGGGGTTACAGTTACAATCACCAGGTAGTAGGTGCATTACTTCTCACACATTGATACCCCTTCCCATGTTATTCATCTGTTTTTATTTTCATTCATTCATTCATTCATTTTTATTTAGTGCCAATACTGAAGCTTGAACTCAGGGCTTCAGGCTCTCACATGGCTTTTTCTCCTTAAGGCTCTACCACTCAAACCGTAGCTCCAATTCTGGGATTTTGGTGGCTAACTGGAGATAAGAGTCAAAAACTTTCCTGCCTGCGCTGACTTTGAACCTCGAGATTACTGAGTGGCTAGGATTATAACTTTGAGCCGTGGTTCCTGGCTAAAGAATTTATTTCTTTTCATAATTTATTAGTATTATTTTTTTAGTATGTCATACTGGGGATTGAACTCAGAGCTTTATATTCTTGCTTATCTTTTTTGTTCAGAACTAGTGATTTTTTTTTACATGTTAACATTTGTTTTAGAAAAGAAACATCACAACGTATACACATTCATATCTTGAGAAGGTGAGTATGTGGAGAGAGGAATGGTACACAAATGCCTAATTATAACACCTAATGTACATATGTGAAAAGGGAAATAGGAAATCTGGAAATCTGTACTCCTCATACAACTCCTCTTACAACTATTTGGAGAAAATGATGATGATGATGATGATGATGATGATGATGAAGGAGGTCTGAGATGCCATGAAAGTGTACTTCCAATTAACACACAGGGATTTAACCACACAACCATTAATATCAGTGGAAGCAACAACAAAAATCACTTATAGATTCATTAACAGAAGAACAAAATTCCTCAGAAAGAAATCTCTAGGTTACAAATGATAAGAAACCATATTGCTAATTGTATTTTTCTTGCCCATTTCTGGCAAATGACATAGATTACTGCAATATGCAGCATTCATGGGGTTTCATTGTGAAACTGCAAATATTAACCATTAATTGGCAAGTCGTTATGGAAAGAGCTATAAAAAAGATGAAAGTTGTTTGATTACTGGTCAATAGTTAAAAGAAAATCAGTTTCTCTTTAGCTTAACTATCTAGGAATTGAGTGGATTAGCTATTAGAATCTGTGCTGGAAGTCCTGATTTCATAGCCAGTAGCAAGTGACAAGTTTTAACAGTATAATCAGATTATCTTTAATTCCTCCAAATAACCAGAAAATCAACACTTTTTACTGGCAATTAATGAAATTGAAATGATAATTATTTATTCTTCCACAGAATTGCTACTGGTTTTTCTAAGTTTCTTGATATTTTTATTTCAGAAGCAAATACTTCTATCTACAAGCAAGTTTCTTCTAGCTACCACTTGCTGAGATTTAAACTCAGATTTTCACCCTTACCAGGCAGGTACACTGTTAGAGCCATGGCTTTAGTCCTTTCTGCTCTGGTTAGTTTTGAGATAGGGTCTCTCACATTTTTGCTCAGGCTACCCTGAATAGCTGTCCTCCTACTTACGCTGCCCAATGTGACTATAATGACAGGTGCATGCCACCATGACCAAATGCTTTTGGATGAGATAGGGTCTCATAAACTCCCCACCCCGCCCCCAGGATGGCCTGGAATCTTGATCTTGATCTTCCTAATAACCATCTCCCATTAACACCTGACCCAATCTACTATTTTTTATTTGTTTGGTTTGAACTTTGAATTTAGGGCCTGGGTGCTGTCTTTGAGCTCTTCAGCTCAAGGCTAGTGCTCAACTACTTTGAGCCACAGCAGCACTTCCAGTTTTCTGGTGGTTAATTGGATTTTCGGACTTTAGAACTTTCATGCCCAGACTGGCTTTGAACCATTATCTTTAAATCTCAGCCTTCTGAGTAGCTAGGATTACAGGTGTGAGTTACTGCACCTGACTCAAATCTACTACTTTTAAAAAAATCTTTATTCCTTTTTTTTTTTTTTTTTTTGCCAGTCGTGGGCTTAAGCTCAGGGCCTGAGGACTGTCCTTGGATTTTCTCAAGGCTAGAGCTCTACCACGTGAGCCTCAGCACCACTTCTGGCTTTTTCTAAGTATGTGGTACCAAGGAATCAAACCTGGGTCTTCGTGCATGCTAGGCAAGCATTCTACCACTAGGCCAAACTCCCGGCCCTCTTTATTCCTTTTAAAGTTACACTGCTATATCATAAAGATAATGTATCAAGAAAAGGCATAATCTCTCAGAACTGTTCATGTTAGCAAAATTTTTCTTAGCTGATACTACTGGATTATTTAAAATAGATGCCTCAAACTTCCAAGTCTTTCCAGTAAGAAGAATCTTTACAAAAATATAATATAGGCTAGCATGCAAGACGACCGGGGTTCAATTCTTTGGTACCACATACATAGAAAAAAAGCCGGAAGTAGTGCTGAGGCTCAAGTGGTAGAGCTCTAGCCTTGAGAAAGCCCAAGGACAATGCTCAGGCCCTGAGTTCAAGACCCAGGACTGGAAAAAAAATATATATATATAATATATATTATATATCTATACGTATTCACATCTATACATATATATATATATATACATATGCTTTGGTGGTGATTTTGCCTATGTACAGAAGGATATATTTAAAAAGCTGAAGAAAAAAGTTTAATTTGCCTGGGCACATATGGCTCCTGTATATAATCCTAGCTACTCACAAGATTGAGATAAAGTCCATGACTCTTTTACCTTCAATTACCCAGTGAAAAGCCAGAAGGAGAACTGTGGCTCAAGTGGTAGAGAGCTAGCCTTGACCCCAAAAGCTCAGGACAGTGCACAGGCCTTCAGTTCAAGCCCCAGTACCAGGAAAAACACACAACAATCAAACAAACTAACAAAAACAAATAAATTAGAGCAAAGTCTGCCCTCTACTGCCCTTCAGCGGTCTCCATTCAGTCAGCTTTTAGTTAAAATAACTCAGTACTAACAAATCAATCTCAAGTCATTAAATTTTTTTGCAATCCTGAAAAACAATATTGGTGCCTACATAACAGATTAAAGCAATTATGCTATTATTATTTTAGGACACTGTAAATTTCTAGTGCTGATGTATTTTTGTTACCAAATGGCATTTATAAAATAATAATGATGCTGAAATATATATGAATCATGTAAAGTATGTCATTCCAGGGAGCCAGCTAAGTTGGCCATTGATAATTTAAAGTTCTTTCTTGTTTTGCTTACATAAAGGCCAAAACAATTATATTTTAACAAAACATTTAACAAAATGTTCTTGTTTGATAACTAATTTTTTGAAAATCTCATTTTTATGTAGTCCTGATTTTTTGACTATTTGCTCACAAACTGATTATCAGCTTTTTCAACATATATGTATGTATGTATGTATGTGTATATATATATATATATATATATATATGTGATTTTTTTTTTGCCAGTCCTGGGCTTGAGCTCAAGGCCTGAACACTGTCCTTGGACTTTCTCAAGGATCTACCATTTGAGCCTCAGCACCACTTCCAGCTTTTTTCTACATATGTGGTACGGAGGAATGGAACCGGAGTTTTCGTGCATGCTAGGCAAGCAATCTACCACTAGGCCAAACTCCCGGCCCCTCAACTTATATTTTTTATGCTTAACTTGAATTCTGATTATGACATTCCCAGATCTGACCCACAACTCCATTTCTGGCTCTTTGCTGGCTAATTGGAAACAAGAGTCTCACAGATTTTTCTTGCCTGGGTTGACTTCAAACTGTGATCTTCAGATCTTAACTTCTATATAGTTCACATAACAGGTGTCAGCCACTGTGCTTAGCTAAAATCAGTTCCTCTATAACTTAATTCATCTAGGAATTGGAGACTAGCTATCTAAGTATCTCCCTGGCTTGTAAATCTGTTATCTAAAACAAAATATTCAATTACCCCTAACTTCTTACAATGCAGAGATATCAGATAGGTGGGTTTTTCTTTAGGAAAGATTAGAAATCCTTGTCAAAGGGGCAGATATTTCATAAACATCCATTGATAAAAACTGCAGAGTCATTTGTGCAAAGTAAATAGCAATACCTTTTTTTTTTTTTTTTTTTTTGCCAGTCCTGGGCTTGAATTCTTGAATTCAGGGCCTGGGCACTGTCCTTGGACACTTTTTACTCAAGGCTAGCCCTCTACCACTTGAACCACAGTGCCATTTCTGGCATTTTCTGTGTATGTGGTTCCGGGGAATTGAACCCAGGGCTTTGTGCATGATAGGCAAACACGTCACCACTAGGCCACACTCCCAGCCCCTAACAATACCTTGGATGTCGCACAGCCTCCCCAGCTGCATGTTCTGAAGTGTGGCAAAATCAGCAATGTATTCTCGAACAGTCTCATGATATCCTACAAGGCAAAAGCCAGAAAGAGTGGGTCAATGGAGCACAATGGCACAGCCTACACTTACTCTGCAGTGTCTTACAAAGTCAATACAAATCCCAACAGTGGGGTCTGTGCTTCTCAGGGAATGAAGAATGATTCTGCAACATATGGCCAGTATAGATGCTACAACAGAGAAGTTGAAATTTTTCAATAGCAGCACAGCTCCTAAAAGAATCTGTGTGACACACACATGAACAAGATTTCTGACAGGGAACCTGAGTGTTTATAATGGCAGATAAGAACATTATGTCCTGGTTGACCATGTGCTCCCATTTCTATTTGTATGTACTATGTACCATTTTGAAAATAGGTTTCAAAAAATTAAGAGGAAGTACAGGGCCTTAAGTTCAAGCCCCAGTACTAGCACACTAGCACTAAAAAAAGAAAAAAGAAGTATACAAAGTTGCAGTGAGCTAGAAGGAAAAAAAAAACCAACCTCAGTATCTATTACACAACATGGGTAGGGTTAAATATTACTTATTAATAGAGATTATAAAAAGAAGTATACCAGGTTAAAAAAAAAAGAAAATGTGTTCTTGTATTTGGCTTATAAAATCACATATATTTCACACGAATCCATTTCTATTTTCAGGAATTCCTATTTAAGGAATTTTCATATCAAAGAAATAAACTAATATTATCAGTCAAACACTAATATTATCACACATACCACCATCAAGACTTTAATTCGGGACTACAATACTTCACTTTTTCACTCAAGGCTGGTACTTTATCACTTGAGCCACAGCTCCATTTGTAGCCTTTTGGTGATTAACTGGAGAAAAGAATCTTGTGGTCTTTTGTGCCCAGTGTGGCTCTACAGTTTTATCCTCAGATCTCAGCTTCCTAAGTAGCCAGGGTTACAGGCATGGCACACCAGTGCCCAACTTGTTTTGGCTTTTTAACTTACATGACATTTTTGAAAAGTAACCCATGCTTGGTGCTGGTGGCACACACTTATAATCCTAGCTACTCAGGAGGCTGAGATCTAGGATTTCAGGTCCAAGCCAGCCTGGGCACAAAAGTCTGTGAGACTCTTACCTTCAATTAACCGCCAGAAAACCAGAAGTGGTGCTGTGGCTCAATGTGGTAGAGCACTAGCCTTGAGCTGAAGAGCTCAGGGACAGTGCCCAGGCTCAGAGTTCAAGCCCCATGACTGACAAAAAAAAAAAAGGGTAGCCCAGAATTGTTCTATACCAACACACAGACATCATACACATTTATTACCTATTGTCACAAGTAGGTGTTTAAGGAATTCTCATATCAAAGAAACAGGCTTCTGCTCTCAATCAAAACAATTTTTTTTTGCCAGTTCTGGGGCTTGAACTCAGGGTCTAGGCTCTGTCCTTGGACACTTTTTGCTCAGGCTTAGTGTTCTGCCACTTGAGCCACAGTGCGACTTCTAGCTTTTTCTGAGTATGTGGTACTGAGGAATGAAACCCAGGGTTTCATGCATGCTAGGCTAGCACTCTACCACTAGGCTACACTCCTGGCCCCAAAACAACTTTTGACCTCCAAAGAGCAATAAAAGTTAAAGTAATTACTTTATCAATACTAAAAAAGTCAGAAAGAACTAGTATCAGAAATACTTTGTTGACATTTCAAATCTTTAAAAAAAAAGTGGACCCAAGCTTAAACTTCAAAAGTATGTGTGCATATCTGCAAGCATGTAGCGCTGCTTATATAAAATTCACTGGTGGGAAGCGTAAGTTTTGGGACTTTTTTTTTTTGGTCATAAAATGCTTTTCATATTTTGAAGAGATGCTTCAATGCCTCCTTGTGGTTACTGAGCCCAAGTTCAACTGCTGGAGATAATGTGATTGTTATGGATTACATCTTCAAGATGTGACATGGATTTTCCTTTTTTAGCATAAAGGAAAACTATAGCAATTCAGTCAATAGGGCTTCAATCCAAATGAACTCTGAAAATTGGCTCTTTGCTTTGATGTCAGTGTCTAAACATAGATGATGTCTGGAAATTGAATGACTTCACAATTCATCTAAGTCTCTCTTTGTTTTAAGTATAGCACTGAGGAATTAAATAGACAGATGGGCTAATGAGCTGTTTAAATTATTAGACGTATAGAAAATTATGAATTTCTCAATAACTAAACGCTATGCCCTACAGAAAACTAATAGGGAGAGGTATAATTTCAATGTTGTCTTTATTATTGCAATATTATCACCTTTAAGATTTTGCATAGATAAGTCTATATATTCAGATAAACATCTATAAAGATGCACTGTGAAAATGCATTTTTAAGTGCCTAAAAGATGAAGTACAATCAAGGGCCTGAGAGCATTCTGTGGATGCATTTTCTTTCAAAAAATATAAAGCTAGCACAAGATATCTCATTAATATGTCCAAGTTGAAATACAAAAGATGTCCAATTACTTTTAACTGTATCTGCAGCCAGTCAGTGACTAAGTCTGTGCTTTATTCAAGTGCCTAAGGTCAGTTTCCCAACAAATTACTCAATAAGTTACTGTCACTGCTAACCAAAGATGTATATTTACTATACCTGCAGAATTATGGCATAGCTGGTTACTCAGTCCAACCAATACACTCATCTTGTAGGTTCTACCTTAGAACCTCTAGAAAGAAATCCAGGTCGACGTTTTGCTTTTAGCCCCTTTAAACATCTGAACTACAGAACCATAACACCCTAAGTCCGTAGTGTTTCTTCCTTATGCCCATTAAACATTCCTTCTATCAGGTGTCTGTTTCTCTTTGTCTCTTATTAAAAGATGAGGGCCAAGATCCCAGGCATCCCCCGCCCATCGCAAAAAACCTCCAAAACCCAACCAGTTCGCTTTGGTATAGGAAAATTAGGCATTTGACAAGCACAAAACTATTTGAGGTATGTATCAAAAACCATAATAGCAAACATTGTTCACCACAACCACAAGTGCTCAATCACTTTTTGGTGACACAGGAAAAAAAAAAAGGTCCAAATCTCCTTCAACTGGCCTCCCAAGCAACTATGGATTTTATTTAAATCTATCTGCAGTGCCTCTGCTGTACAAGGGGCTCAGAGTTTCTCTTGCAACCTTTTAGTATCCTACTCTCTTGCTGTCTAGAAGTTTGTGCTTTAGTACTTGCATAAGTAACAAAAGATCCCAGTGCAGCCGTAATGTTTAGACTGCAGGACTCCAGGTCAGTGCACAATGTTCAAGTGTGGTCATCTGTGAAGCCTGTCAAATGCCCCTAATAGTTTTGACATTCAGATTTCTGAATTTTAATTCATCGGGGGATTTCTGGATTACTATAATCATGTCACTCCTGCTCATCTTGCATCCAATATGTTTGCTTGCCTGCCTGCCTGCCTGCCTTCCTGCCTTCCTTCCCTCCTTCCTTCCTGTTTCTTCCTTTTTCTTCTTTCTTTTTTCCCCTCCCGACTTCCCTTCCTTCCTTCCTTCCTTCCTTCATTTTGTGCCAGTCCTGGGGTTTGAACTTAAGGCCTAGATGCTGTCTCTGGGCTTTTTTTTTTTTTTTTTTTTTTTTTTTTGGTGGTTAAGTAGAATCTCACAATCCTTACTGCTCAGGCTGGTTTCAAGCGGCAATCCTCAGATCTCAGCTTGTTGAGTAGCTATTATTAGAGGCCAACAGCCCTGGACTTCCAATATACTTTCTTAGTGGAAGAAAGGGATGGAGATACTGGCACTGGCACTGTTACCCTATGTGTGCCACAGGGAGGATGTGCCTCACTGAACATCATTGATCATGTGTTTTGAAATGGGAAAAAGTCTGAGAACTACTACTTTAAACCATCAAACCAGCTAGAGTGAGCAGATGCAAAGCAATTGCTAGGTCACCAGGAGTCCTTTGTTAACTCCTCCATTGTATAAAATAGGACTTAAAAAGAAACTAGAAGTCAAGCACAGGTCTGCAGGCCAAGTGTTCAGGAAATGTGGATCTGCCACAATACTGGAACCTGTCTTAAAGGCATGCCTGCATGCCAAGGAGGCCTGGCCACTGAGCTTGCCTCCTCATAGTCTTGAGAAAAGCTGGTACTAGGGCTTGAACTCAGAGCCCGGAGGTCTTGCTTCACTTTTTTTTTCCTCAATGAAGATTATCACTTGAACTACAGCTTCACTTCTGGCTTTTTGATGATTAACGGGGAATAACAGACTCACAGACTTTGCTTCTCAGAATGGCTCTGATCCTAAATTCTCAATTTCAGCATCCTGAGAAGCTAAAATGAAAGGTGTGACACTGTCTCCAAGCTTAAGGAATTTTATTATAAAGACACAGAAGAACATGGAAAGTGTATTTGCTGAGTTAAACGTTCTCCAGCCATTTTGGAAAACTGGAATCTCCTTCTGAAGCATAAGGACTTTCTGTTATTCTAACCGTCTGTCAGTGGCTGGCGTGCAGCTAAAGCCAGTGGTTACCAGAGTGTGGGCTGAGGACCTTGGAGAGTGCTGAGACCATTTCAGGAGCTCTGCAAGGTCAAAACTATTTTCAAAATTAAACTAAATGATTATTTGCCCTTTTCAATCTATTCTCTCCGAGGTCAGGAAACACAAAATGCTTATTAATATGATTGCGATCTCACATTTCACCTGACATTATTTCCAATGCTGAAGTTAATATAAAGCCAAAGAAGAATGTATACTATATATAAAAATATGTAATATATATGAATATATTCCATATATTTGCTCATTAGATATAATTATGTACATATGTACATATATGGTACATACATATTTGCTAAGATAATGCAGAAAAAAATACAAAGTCAGCTATGTGTATTGTTTTTACTCATTAAGTAAATTGACAATGAAATAAAACATTACATGGCAAAAAGAAAAAAAATCCCACTTCAATTTCCTATTCATTTTGAAAGAGGGAGAAGGGAGAAGGGAAACTAAAATGGCTGGCAACAGCCTTCACTATCCATACACAGCCTTAGAATCTAGTTCTCGGTGCAACTCATTTAATATCAATATACAATACAATGTCACTGACTTTTAAGATTAACACCAAATGATATGCTCTAATAAAGCAGCCCAAGGGTTAAATAAAAAGCTGGCCATAAGAACTTGAAGCAGATTTAGTTCACAGGTTTTATTTAGACTCTGGTTGTTTTCTAGAGGAATTAGGATCCTTTGTTAATGTTCTTTCTTATTTTGATTGATATATTTTACTTAAAATAGACCCTGGTATTCTATTCCTGCTATGAAGCTGCTTTGTTATAATTGTATTTCATTAATAAAAATGATAAAAATATGCAATTTCCAATTAATAGGGACTATATATTCTATAAATGATTTTTTTTATCATTTTATAAAATTACAAGGCCAGTTTTGTTGGACAATTAGTCAACAGTATTCCACCTCTCTACGGTTAAAAATAGCTATGGATACTACCTGAAATATAGAACTGTCGACCAAATTCATAACTCCCCCTTTTAAAGAGGTTATTCTGTAATATGTGGTTATTTTAATGCCCATATTTTCCAACTATAGACTTAAATATTCGTTGTCAATGTTTTGTAGTGGTGGACCCTGGTAGCTCATGCAAGTAATCCTAACTACTCAGGAGACTGACATCTGAGGATCAAGGTTTGAAGCCAAGACTGGGAAGAAAAGTCTGAGACTGTTCTTTCCAACTAACCACCAAAAATCCAGAAGTGGAGATGTGGCTCAAGGGATAGAGCACCAGCCTTGGGTGAAAAAGCTAAGGGATACTGTCCAGACCTTGAGTAAAAGCCTCAGTATCAGCACATATACAAAAATATGTCTAGTAAAAAATGTTTCTTATAGGACTATAGGCTATTCTTTCTGGGATCATGGTGGTAGACCAAATGTCTACATGTGGGGGTCAGGAGTTTGGCCTAGTGGTAAGAGTGCTTGCCTAGCATGCAGGAAGGCCCGGGTTCGATTCCTTGGTATCACATACATAGAAAAAGCCAGAAGTGATGCTGTGGTTCAAGTGGTAGAGCCCTCTCTAGCTTTGAGAAAGCCCAAGGACAGTGATCACGCCCTGAGCTCAAGCCCAGGACTGGCAAAAAAACATACGTCTACATGTGTAGTTTATTATTGTTATTGGTACTGATCTTGCATTCTAAGGTTCAAGTAAGAGTGCAGACCCAGTTGGCAGGTGGCACACTGTAACTGTCTGGATGATTTTACTGGAAAATTTCTTAGGGAAAGAGAAAAAAGAAGGCAAGGCTGCATGCTCCTTTAGGGCCTACCTGAACCTATCAGTCTCATCATCTGCTTTGACCAGAGATTCTGTCTCAACTCTGCAAACTAAATTCTTACACTGAAGAGACTGGTTATTGTTGTAACTTTTTGCAGTGTAATTAGAAAAATTAATTACAGTTGTTTCATCAACTTCTATTTTTACATTTTGGGTGTTAAGTCCTTAGTCCATGAGTCAAAGATGCCATGTTGAATTGGTCCCATCTTTGCATATACCTAGAAGTGATAAACACAAGAAATGTACCCCCATACAGCTAAAAAAAAGACATAATTTAAGAGTTCAAGAAATTCTGTCTTATAAGAATTGCTTAATGGTCTTTAACTGATTTTAATGACAAGTCAATTCTATAAAAAAAAAGCCTAAAGTACAGATAGATAGAAATCACCATATTATCAAAGCCCAAGCATTATTCTCTGGTGAAAATTACATTTTATATATATATATATATATATATATATATATATATTGTTAGTCAAGGGGCTTGAACTCTGGGCCTGGGGGCTGTCCCTGAGCTCTTCAGCTCAAGGCTACCTCTCTACCACTTTGAGCCACACTACCACATCCAATTTTGTGGTTGTTAATTGGACAGTCTCACGGGGACTCTTTCTGCCAGGGCTGCCTTTGAAACTCAATCTTTAGATCTCAGCTTCCTGAGTAACTAGGATTATAGGCATGAGTCACCAGCACTCAGCTACAGTTAGTTTTTTTTAATATATATTTTGAATTTTTATTATAAAGGTGATGTGTAGAAGGATTACTGTTTCATACATCAGGTAATGAGAACATTTCTTTTTGGACAATGTCACCCCTTCCTTCACTCCCTCCAGCTTTTTCCTTCAGTCCTCACCCACAAATAGAGAATTCATTTTCAACATGGTCTAGTGAGTGCCACTGCTTGTTCACTCTTTGTCCCTTTCATTTCTGTGACTCCATGACCCTAAAAAGAGAGATAAACAAGAAAGAAAAAAAACAAAAACAAAACAACTTCTTGTTGGGCTGGGAATGTGACTTAGTGGTAGATTGCTTGCTTAGCATGTATGTTCGATTCCTCAGTACCACAGAAGAGAGAAAGCCAGGGCTGGGAGTTTGCCTAGTGGTAGAGTGCTTGCCTAACATGCCCGAAGACACAGGTTCAATTGCTCGGTACCATATACATAGAAGCCAGAAGTGGTGCTGAGACTCAAGTGGTAGAGTTCTAGCCTTGAGCAAAAGAAACAGAAAAGCTCAGGGACAATGCCTAGGCTCTGAGTTTAAGCACCAGGACTGGCAAAAAAAAAAAAAAACCCAAAACAACAAAAAAAACCCCACTTGTTTCCACTTCCTAAAATTCATTTCAATAAATAGTATTTTATATGATCAGAGGCACTGAGGCATTGCCCTTTACAATTAGATTTTTAAGTGCCTCATTGATAAAAATACTGAGCTGTCCTTAACTCTTAAAATATATAACTAGCAGTTATCCTTTGAAATACTATTGTGTTATTTACAAACAAAAATCATTGCAATAAAGACCTTCATATTTATTATATCCTTACTGAAACTAAGTATGCATAATCTATAAGAGGGTTAATTTTAATATAACATGTAGAATAAAGCTAATTCTAATTTCTCTAATTTTACCCACCTAATATCTATTCAACAAGCCCCATTTTTTTTTGCCAGTCCTGGGCTTGAGCTCAGGGCCTGAGCATTATCCTTGGACTTTCTCAAATCTAGAACTCTACCACTTGAGCCTCAGCACCACTTGCGGCTTTTTCTATATATGTGGTACCAAGGAATCAAACCTGGGTCTTCGTGCATGCTAGGCAAGCACTTTAACTAGGCCAAACTCCCGGCCTCAGCAAGCCCTTTTTAAAATTTCAAGATGTTTCAATTAAAAGTATTTCTATTACCTAGTCTACATGACCAGGTTTCCACTTTTACTTCTTAGGAAACTCCTTTGTATCATGCTTCCCTGCAAGCCTGGTTGCTGGAAGCTATTTGGAAGGATCGTAAGTGGAGAAGAGAAGGGCAAAGTTTGATCTCATTACCTACATCACCTTAGTGTTTATCAGCACTGGAAACGAGGGACCTTCTTCATGGTTCTACTTTTGAGTGAAGTAGAAAAACCAAACCAAAACCCATCACATAAATATCAGGTCAGAGCCACAATTAGTTGCAGAAGCAAAGGCTCTCTTGCACCTTACTTTAAGGACCCAAGTCAGTTAATTGGGTCTGCAATTAGCCTCTCTGATTGCAATTAATTACAAGCACAATTTCTGTGTGTGAACCAGTTCTGTGTGCACAAGTGGTCTTACCAAAGCAATAGTGTAAGTTAAAACAAAATTCAGATTGGTCTTAGCTTACTCACATCCTGAGAATAAATAAATTCTTTCAAAAGCCATGAAACAGTACCAGTGGCTCAAGGCTTTGTGCAACTCTTAAGTTTTCTTAGCCCTTCTAAGCATATATTCCAGAACCAATGAAATTCTGTTATACTTTGTTACAATTATTATTTTATTAATTAAAATATTCCTAATTATATTTATATAATATAATCTAATAATATATATCATATAGTAATTATATAAAGTGATTATTTTAATGTTTTTCTTAATTTAATTTGTTTGTTTAATTTAATTCTATTTGTGTCTATATTCCACATTAGAACAGGATCAGGAACATTCACAAAGCAACACTATCCAGAATTCTATTACATTCCATTGTTTGATGCACTGCTGTGTGTGTGCCAGTCCTGGGGCCTAAACTCAAGGTCTTGGCCACCGTTCCTTACCTTTTTCTGCTCAAGTTTGGCACTTGAGCCACATCCCTTCTTCTGGCTTTTTGCTAGTTAACTGGACCCTCATGAACTTTCCTGACCAAGCTGGCTTCAAAACTGTGGTTCTCAAATCTCAGCCTCCTGAATAGCTCGGATTACAGGCATGAGCCATTAGCGCCCAGCTTTGCACTGCTATCTTTAAAAGGCTTTAACAAAGAGCCTTTGTGTAGTAAGGAGATTCAGCAGGTTTTGTTGTTTCTCTTTACTCTACTGAGTAAGCATAGAAAATTTAGCCACCTCCAGGAAATTTAATATATCAGGTAGAGGCAAAGCAAAGCAAGCAAACAAACCAAACATTTTGACAGCACTTCATGTTTCCAAAACACTTCCAGTGTGAATTTCAGAATTTCCCTCTGTCATTTTGGCATACCTATTTTACCACTGTGTTTCAGACAACAGCTTTTAAGTTTCCCCAATTCATAAATGTAATTAAATAATTACATTAGTGCTAATTAACATGAAACTGCAGATTATTTAAGCGCAAAAAACACTATTCAACTTCTTAATTATTCTTGTTCACACAGCATTTCCTTTTGCTCAGGCGCCCTAGGTGCAAATAAAGCATCCCATCTGCTCGTAATTAGAACTAAATAATTTCAGAGAATGTAGCTTATCATTTTGACTGCACATTTGATTAAAAACAGTGTACAAGCAATATCCTGGCTTATTGGTGTAACAACAACAACACACACAAGCCCGTGTTCTTCTATCATTAAAGAAGATCGAAAACATTATCTGTTATTTCAGAAGGGGGAAAAAAGACAACTTTTTAGTTCATTTCATACAGATGAAAGCGAATTACAGCAAATCACCTCTCCACTGAATAGCAGTCCTCCCCCCCCTCCACTAATGACTTTATTTGCTTAATCCCCAAATTAAACGCCGTTTCGAGCGAGGGCCCTGTGTTATTACTCTCATCATGTCGAGAACATTTTCCTGCCGAGACCAATTTGAATAAAACAAGGGGCCTTCCTTGAACTCAATCAAGGAGCCATAATGTGGTGGGTAATAGAGGTTGCTGATAGATTTGCAGGCAAAAGTGTTATACCTAATGACGGGATATGGATAATAGTCCTCCTGGAGGTCTTGATGAGATTCCAGTTGGCTTCCAGATGCTAAAAATCAAGAAGAGCATTGATCAGTGACAGGAAGCTGTAGTGGATTCATCTACTCAAACTTCAGCTGGGTTTTTTTTCCACTGTACACTTAAGCCAGGCATAAATTATATTAATTGATTTAATTACATACTTAAAACATCTTCCCCAATTAATTTAATTAGGTGGCTACATGATGCTACTGGCAGGGGAAGATTAGAGGCAGCTCACTTAATTAACAGAATATGAATGAAAAAAAAGAGAGAGAGAGAAAGCAAACATAAATGAAATTGTGAGCACTAATTAAAAGGCTGTCTACAAACTTAAATACTTTCTGACAAAGTGGTGACAGCAAAGTAGACAGAGAGGATTTTTTTTTTCTTAGCAAATTAAAAGTGCCAGAAGGTATATAGAGGGGGAGAGAAGGTAATGCAGTTAAAACAATGAATTTTCCCCACTGGCACAACTATATAGTCAAAATGAAACTGCAGTTGATTTTTGCAGGCACAACAACCCAATTTCTGATTTGGGCTAAGATATGATGTATAAACAAATGTGGGGATGAATGCATCACAGGCTTAAGGGGAGGGCAGTTGGAGAGAGAAAGGAACAGATAAAGAGACAACTTATTGCAGTCGTTCAAGCAAGAAGTGTTTAGAAAAGGCGGTCTGCTTTAACAGCTGGCAGCCTGGTGCACCTTGGCACGGATGCGGAAATTCTCCAGGTGTCTCTGACGTGATTCCTTCAGGATTCTCCTGAGCCTCGTCTTATGGCAGTGTAAAAGCCAGGCGATGGCAATCACCCCCGAGGCCCACTTCTGCCGGCGGAACAGCACGAAATGCTTTCTGGCTTTGTAGCATTTCCACGTGGCTTGGATCTTCTTGATAGCCTCTACCTTTCCATTCTGGCCCTTGTACCTCTGTCCTGGACGGCTTACCAGCATTTGGATGTGAAGGGGGTTCTCGAACATTGAGAGAATGTCATATCTGGTAAGTTTATTCTTCAGTTCAAACTCTGGAAGGAGGCTTATCAAATTCTTCCCCTTGACTTTGACTTCTGGTATTGCATAGTCCTGAAGAAACTTCACAATGTGTTCCAAGACAGAAAAAATACTCCCCCAAGCTAAGCGAAAATGTTCCTTGAATGCCACGAAATCTGGGGCTGTCAGGGATATGATGCCATTACAAATATTAAAGTCATAATCCCCTACTGGTTTCAGAATTTTAGAAGTTGCGGTTTTCGGGGCCTGGGGAAAGAAAGTTTGTTAGAGATGAACTAAGTTGGGAGCTTGTTTAGATGAATGAACAACACACATGCACCATCACACTATCACTGTCACCAACACCGGGGAGATTCTAGTGCTGATTTAGCAGCTGTACATTGTAATGCCTATGTCTGGTTGGTATATGTCATCAAAACTCCACATCACAAGGATATCTCAGATCACTCAAGGCTATTAAAAGATTATGAATTCTTTAAAAAATGAAAGTATCCTAAAGTGGCTCTAGGAAAAGCATCCTTTAGTTTAGATGACCCCAGGATCTCTTGATTTCACCTTTTATGCATGTACACATGGCCTTAGAGATGTATGTTGCTGATTTCCAATGGGTAACTTATCCACCAATCCTAAAAAGTAGAGTGAAGCTTTCTTTGCAGTCCTCAGGATAATTCAAATACACTCCTTAAGAGCTGTTCTGACTTCCTAACAGATCATGTCTTTTTAGAATTCTGGACTACTTCTGCCACCTTTTAGCACCAGGGTGATTTATTTTTTTATGTGAAGCATTGTGTTGTGTATCATCACCTTTGTCATTTTCTACTTTGCTCTTGACAAGTAATCTTTATTGTTAAGTATCATGTCCTCTTAGGGAACATATTTAGGACTATGCATGAGTAGACTGAAATCAGAAATTGCATAACCAATAAAATCAAGGGAGCATTGTTTTCAATGTGTTCTTGTCTATACTGAATTCAGTATTTTGTTGTTGTTTTGCCAGTCCTGGGCTTGAGCTCAGGGTCTGAGCACTGTCTGTGGACTTTCTCAAGGCTAGAGCTCTACCTCTTGAGCCTCAGCACCACTTCTGGCTTTTTTCTATGTAGGTGGTACTGAGGAATTGAACCTGGGTCTTCATGCATGCTAAGCAAGCACGCTACCAGTAGGCCAAACTCCCGGCACCTGAATGCAGTTTTAAATCATGGAAATATACTACTTTTATTTACTAATGGCAAGAAAGTTCCTTTAAGAATTAGATGGTGAGAATTTTTTTCTTCTTTATGTTTTTCTATATAAAAAACAATAAATTATATTTAAAAGATAAAATTAGAAGAGATCTGGATGACAGTAGCAATACATAATGTCATCACCATAAAAAAGGAATTCTGCTGCCTACTGCAAAATAACTATATATCAATCCCCTAAAAGTATTGCCTAATAAAAAAGACACTCTGCCCTGTGGTTTAAAAATCTCTAAAGGCCTGAGGGAATAGGGGAAGAGGGAAAGCATAAATGTCTGAGGTTCTGAATCCTGCTCAGTAAGCCAGGTATTAACTTGCTATAATAATTGTTTCTTTATGTCCGGGATTTAAGGAATCAATTATCTTGAAAATGTGTATTTATATGTCAGATACATAAGCCTCTTTCTACCAAACTGTAGAATTACATTGCTCTCTGCGTTTTAAAGACTTTTCATAAAATTCAAAGGATAAAAATGCCCGGAAATTTATCAATGACTATTGTGCCACAGCACTGTGTGAAGTAAGAACTGCTAAGTTACATTGTCTATGCTTTGTCTTTACTAAATAAATGCTAGTGGAGAGTAATTAACAAATACTAGGCAAACAGCTGAGAGAAAAGCAAGCCAAGAAATATATGGACAATGAAAGCCCACTAAGTAAACACATGCAATCAAATAAACAACAAAAACAACCATCAAATTCTGTTTCTTTTTCTAGATTCTGGGCAGTGGAATAATTATACTGTCAACTCAAATGAAAATGCTAGAAAGCAAGTATTAAGTTTTTAAAAAATCCTTTAGAAGATATCTTTCAATAGCAGTGAGCTCTTCTATGCTTTTAACTTACAAACTGTTACAAGGGATGAGAATGATAGGAAACACCACCTCACCAAGACTTCAGACCTTTCTGATTAAATCAGGACACTAAAAGAATGTAAATTATCTGGTAGATGGGAGCAAATTCCTTCCCCTTGGATGGACAGGAAAGACAGAAGCCCGGGTAGACAGACATTGATCCTGGCAGCAGAGCTGTGACTCTAAGCAGAAGACAAGTAGCATGTTCCAACAGAAGTAGGCCGTGACTTTGTTTCTGCTGACCTTCCAGGATAGTTCTCAATGAAGAAAAGGTTAGAGATCAGAAAAGAATGACACTACGGA